>NW_026986523.1:0-24830 GCF_018555375.3 Anguilla rostrata
TATTGTTTATTTGTAATATGTACATTGGTGTGTGTGTGTGTGGCTAAATCACAGGATTGTAAAATTTGACCTTGAATTAACACTCACTGGCCACTTCAATAGGTGCCACTCCTGTCACCTAATGGGTCACCTAATGGGGCCGCTGAGTGTGTGTATATAAGAAAACAAGCTGGTCTACTACTAGTTTAACTCAATGGTCCGTAATAAATTATATTCATTATAGATGAATGAATAATATGCGGGCTAAAGTTACTTGATACTGAGCTGAATTTCCTATCATTCTCGATGATTCGGAGTTGTTTCAGGCAGAGCACTTCGGTGTGTTTCCACAAACTCCATTCCAAACGAGGGAAACATTTGAAATTACTGAACTTTAAGTTGAAACTTCTCATACTATTGGGCCAACGTCGACTCTGTTCAGTAGTTTAGTTAATTATTTCTCTGTTAAATGCCCACAGTCGTAAATATCATATCGCTGGTTTAAATGAGCCCGAAACATGACAGGCTATAACAACTTTATACTTTAAAATAAAATCACTTAACACATACTTGTAGCAAGGCGTTCGACGAGTGCTAGACTATACACTGGTTTCGATGCTTGCTGACAATTACTGGAGTACGTTTGTTCCATAGTGTTTCACTTTATTTTGCCTACCGTACCACCTGCTCTTTTGCACGACTCAGGGAGTTACACCTATGTTGTTTACTGTTAATATGTTGTTTTTGGCACTACTACCTCTTTACGTTCCTATTTGCACTGTACTTGTGAGATCACAAACCCACTTTTCGTTGTACTTGTACCTGTGCAATGAACAATGACAATGACGTTTAATTCAATTGAATTGTGCCCATGATTAAAAATGGCGATACTCAGTGTGCGGGTTTAGCTTGTGCGCCTTTTTTCTCTCATGACGGGTTTCAATCAGGTCGTCTTAACTTCGGCGTATGAACCATAGTTCGGTTGGAAGACGTGGGACTCATAACACTATTGGAAAGACGAACAATCGCCGGACAAAAATATTATAATACCGCCAAACAACCTTTCCCTGGTAAAAATTGTTAGAAGCACAATGGATGACAGAAACCCCACTATCCACCATGCTCCAGATATCAGAGCCTGTGAAAACTCAACAGCCCTTAAAAAAAATGTAATCTGGGGGCCCCAAATAAGAACCGTATTCTGTCCTTGTTCCCCCACACCACCTCAGCCAAGAAAGCTCAGCAATATAATATCATGTAATATCATATTTCTCCCACAGTCCAAAGATATACAGGCTAGGTTAATTGATGAGTCTAAATTGCTCCTATATTTGAATATGTGAGTGAATGGTGTGTGTACCCTGTGATAGAATATTATAGAAAAATATAAAATATAAAATATTTTTTTTAAAACATATAGTGTGTTTTGAGTTTCTCAGAAATGGAACTCCACAGTTCAGTCACTGATTCTTTGGCCCCATGCATACGGGCTGTCAACAGCTCCAGATATGCTATATCAAGATAAGCTAAGATCCAAGCTCGAAAAGAAAGAGTATGGGTAGCCACCAGTTTTTTTGCTGCTGTCAGCCCAGCTAGAAAGGCTCGTTTTTGGGACAGTGTCAGGTACAAGCTGGATGAAACATTTAACAAAAATATAAAAGGCGAATAGGGTACTGTATTCTCAAAAAGCATGGAGAGCTTGGCTGCAATCATTCGCCAGAATCCAGCCACGGTAGGGCACTCCCAAAACACATGTGTAAATAAGTCCCTGTCGCCTTAATAGGACACAAAGTGCAAGTTGAGTGGTCACTTTCATTATACAAAGCTTTCTGGGAGTGAGGTAAAATTATAGTGTATTTGTTGATGATCAGGGTTTCTGGAGGCTATTACAATGTTAGACCAGACTTTGTGCCAATCAAATGTTGGGTCCATATCTGGGCAGTCAGCTCTCCATAGAGTGTCTAATTCCAGGGGCCTGTGAGCATGCTGAGAGATAAACAGATAAAGTCTAGAAACTAGGCCACTTGTGCCTCTGGTGCAATGTACAATTTTATGAAGTGGATGTGATGGAAGAGGACTTTGCCATGGCAAATGTTTCATGACTCATGAAGTGAGGTAAAATAGTAATTTGTGAAGGAGGGCTTTATAAATAAACAGACACAAATAGTGATCTCTCGTTACAAAGAAAAAGGGCCACCCAACTTTAAAAAATAAAGTATAATAATAATAATAATAATAATAATAATAACAAATAAATAAATTTAAAAAAAAACAGGACACAGTGATAAGTACAGTAACTATCCCCAGTAATAAATCTAAGCAAAGAATGATAAACGACATCTAGGGGTCGCAGAGTGGTACAAGCAGCATACCAATAAATTAAATCCCCATAATCACGGACAGAAAAAAGGTAGATTCACAGTATTTTAACTCCCATTACAATTAACATCTCACGTAGTTATCACCATAACGGATGCAAGTTCCTATTCTCCGTTTTTAAGCTCTGCGCCGCAGAGACTGATTCAACTCAGTTGTTCTGCACAGTGGACGCCATGTAAAAAAATGTCCTCCTATCTGATTGGACAAAATCCCATCAACGCTGCAGCCAATGAGTGAATAGATTGTTGCTATAAGAAAGACCCGCATCTGCAATTCTAGTTATTCTTCAGTTTTCTTAGGAGTGGAAAAATGAGCGGTAGGGGGAAGACCGGTGGAAAAGCGAGAGCGAAAGCTAAAACCCGTTCATCCAGAGCTGGACTCCAGTTTCCGGTAGGTCGAGTTCACCGATTGCTTCGTAAAGGAAACTATGCAGAGCGTGTTGGTGCCGGTGCTCCAGTTTATCTTGCTGCAGTGCTCGAGTATCTGACTGCTGAGATCCTGGAATTGGCTGGTAACGCTGCCAGAGACAACAAGAAAACTCGCATCATTCCCAGACATCTGCAGTTGGCAGTGCGTAACGACGAAGAGTTGAACAAGCTCCTCGGAGGTGTCACTATCGCTCAGGGGGGAGTGCTGCCCAACATCCAAGCTGTGTTACTCCCGAAAAAGACCGAGAAAGCAGTGAAAGCCAAGTAAACACGGCATTACTCTCTCAATCATTCACCCAAAGGCTCTTTTAAGAGCCACCCACACCTGTATAAGGCGCAAAACTACCATTTTGAACCAAATAAATTAAACTATGGTTGGTCAGAAGTGCTTTATTAAATTTTATTGGACATAACCCGTTAGAATCACACAATGTTAACCCATTCTAGTGTGTCACGCCTCAAATTGTGAATGGTGGCGATGACTTGCTTACTGTAAGCGACACTGGACAAAATAATTCAGGGCGGTAAAACTAAACGTTATACATATTTGGATTTTTTAAAGAGACTTTAATACAGCAACGCTGCCATTTGAGCCAATAAAACTTCCCGGCAGTTCGCTGAGTGCCATGCAGTGCCATAGTTTGAGCATGCTTGTCTACTCGCCACAATATGTTCGTTGCAGTTCCAAGCACAATGTTTCCTAGATTTTCGCGAGATGTCATTTAAGTAAATGACATTTTGTGTCCCACACATTGTCTGAAATAACTTTATTATCCACAATTATGCAGAGTGGGTTACAAGTTATTTTACAATATAAAACGAGGAGAGGTGCTGCTCAAGTGAACTAATTCAGCTGGCTCCTTATTTATGAAAGTGTGGATGCTAAACTTAACCCTTTGCTAGATAATTAATTCATAACTTTGCTTTCAGTGAACATCGTTTTTATGTTGTACATATAAAGCCTTGTATAGAATAAACGTATATGATTAACCCACTATATGTGACGTGACAAATTTTAAAAAGTGAAAGTTTTTTCATTAAATAAATCCGTCTGATGTTAGTCTCGCTTTTGCAATGTTACAGTACGAGGGGTGTGGTAGACTAAAATTCTAAGCGGTAAGAGAAAAGTCTAAATTTTTGGCGGCAGAGGAAGCTGAAGACGTGATCCAATAAGATCTGGGGCCGAAGGCAGGACCAGAGCCAATGAGAATTCGTAATAGCCTATCCAATCAGCTTCTCTCTGGTATGCTTTATATACGCATCGTGGCACCATAAACGCGTGTATTTAGTAAAGAAGTATTTGAATAAGACGCAATGGCTCGAACCAAGCAGACCGCGCGTAAGTCTACCGGTGGCAAAGCCCCCAGGAAGCAGCTCGCCACTAAAGCAGCGCGGAAGAGCGCGCCTGCGACTGGCGGAGTGAAGAAGCCTCACCGTTACAGGCCTGGCACTGTAGCTCTGCGAGAAATCCGCCGCTATCAGAAGTCTACTGAGCTGTTGATCCGCAAGTTGCCTTTCCAGCGCCTTGTGAGGGAGATTGCTCAGGATTTCAAGACCGATCTGCGCTTCCAAAGCTCAGCTGTAATGGCTTTACAGGAGGCTAGTGAGGCTTATCTGGTTGGTCTGTTCGAGGACACCAATTTGTGTGCCATTCATGCCAAGAGAGTGACCATCATGCCGAAGGATATCCAGCTGGCTCGCCGCATCCGTGGAGAGCGCGCTTAAATGGTTTGCATGCCCATAATCCAAACAAAGGCTCTTTTAAGAGCCACTTCATTGCTTGTCAGAGCAGCAAATTTCTCCGTGTTGTGTGTGCGCGCATGTGATTTCTAAGTTTACAGATGCCTTGTGATATTTAATGCTTACTGTTCATTCATGGAACCCCATAGACTCCTAAATTTGTGAATATTTCAATGAGGTAAGTTTTGTAACATTTTATTTTCTATAATGTCTTTGTGTATTACATTCAGGCACGTTACATTTCGAAAAAGCAAATCACTAGTGAGAAATAGGTCCTGGTGATTTCCCTCCCCCTCCCCCTCATTTCAGTGAGCAGCCAAGTGAATCAAGTTCCGCAACATTTTCTGTTCCACTTCAACAAATGAGTCGACCCTGACTGCTGCACTGGTACATCAATCAACTTAAATCGAGTTCATTGGTGAAACAAACTAACAAGCACTGCTGCCAATTTAGACCCGTACACTTGCGAACCTGTTGTACTGCAACTTCAGATACTGTCTCCAGCATTGCTGTTTTTGATGTGATCGTTCTGTCGCGTGCTTTAACTTCGTGTAGCAATCTAATGGCTAAAAAGCATTTTGCTATCTCATCGTTCTGAAGTCCAGAATCAGAAAGCAAACCAATAAAAATATCAACCGGTTTGACACCATGAAATAAATCTTAGTCAGAGGTAAATGTTCAAGCTCATACAAAGCTAGCTAATTAAAGTTGCACCACTGTCTTTAGCTGTCTAGTTAATTTGCTTGGCTGTCAGCAGCTAGCAGGGGTGAAGTGCAATATTTAAGTTACTGAACTTAATACTTCGATAAATATTCTATTATGCCAGGAAAAATCTCAACGGATATAGTCAAAGGCTGTCATCCATTTCCCATTTAATTGAAAATAATATCTAGAAAGTCATTTTAGGCCATAAATGGTCCACAAGGTCAACGAACCAAGAGAATTAATGTAGATCTGAATAAATTGTATTTTATAACTCTTTTTTTACATAGACACCTTCAAAAAGATCTTACAGAAAAACAGGAAAATTTGGCAAACAGTGTGAACCCAGAAATCAAGCAATTCAGGTAAATAAATAAATAAATAAATAAAACTTCCACTTCTACTGCCGCTGTATTTGCACTTCTGTTACTTTTTTGTAATTCCGATTCTTGGAAAACAAAGTTCCTAGAGATACCTTTTTAGATTATGCCTGTACTGAAAAGGGATCATGAATAGCAACCATTTTATTTTGGGTATTTGCTTGTGTTGAAATTGGGCTACAGAAGGAGTAACGTGCTATGTGTAAAGGTACATGAATGCCCCAGGTTATGCTTGGCACATATCTAAAGATTGAAGGGTCACGATGAGAAGAATAACTACTCTGGTGTGACTTTCTTCAATTTCTATCAATGTAGCTAATAATACTGATTTATTTAGTCTTGCAAGTGGCAAGCTGGCCAATGCATGTTTAAGTCAGATTAGTTTTAGACAGCATTCACTCTAGGAATTGTTGCAGGGGTTTAACTGCCGAACATTTGACCAAATGTGTAGACTGGCGAACAGACTACAATTCTTGCTCTTCTGTTAAAGCAAGAATTTTTAGTCCATTAAAGTCAAATATAAAACGTAAAATAACGTGTCATGTGAAGTAACACCTACAAAGGCAACTTTTTGGAAACAATAGAGGGACATTTACTAACACCAGTGACACAACTAACACCTTTGGTTGCCATTTTACAATAAAATGATTTTGTTACAAATAAGTAGCAAAACAGCTATGACCACAAGCATTCACAATGCAACTAAGTTGTTCATGTCACTGATAATACCAGTAAAACCAGACTAGGCAGCAACACCAGTGAAATTATTGTTAAAATGGAGGGTTTTCTAAAAAGCTCAATGTAATTACATGTTTCTAAAATACTGACAGATTGCCAGCAGCAGAGAAAACAACATCTCAGACAAAAATAGAAAATTACGATGTTTTATTTAGAAAAAGTATTTTTTTCTTTCTGTCTTTCTTAATTAAAAGCTTGTAGGAGCAAGCAGGTACAATTAACAACCAACAAAACAATAGGCCAATTCACCTGTGGCACCTCTTCGATCCCCAGGTTACTAAGAGGGAAAGGCTCTAACGGTGCAATATTATCAGGCTTATGCTGCAGAAGGCCCGCCAGCTCAGTCACAATCTGTAATGTGGAAAATACAAACATCAGGCCTGTGTGCTGTAATAGAGACCATTGGTATTGTGCAACATACACAAACGTTAGGCCTGTGGGCTGTAATAGGGACCATTGGTATTGTGCAACACACGCAAAAGTTAGGCCTGTGGGCTGTAGTAGGGACCATTGGTATTGTGCAACATATGCAAACGTGAGGACTGTGGGCTGTGTAAGAGATACCAAGGGTGACTGGACTGCAGCAGAGCATGACCATAAGGAAAAGTGCTATGATGCTTACATGGGAGGACGCAATTAAACAATAATTACAAAATGACCAAAACAGTGACAGAACCGCTGCACGGTTGTAGACAGCGGGAACACTGTTTTTGTTAAGACTGAAAACAGGCACAAAACCACAGGGGCGCCATCAGTGTGAACCAGCACGGTGAGAACAAAGACCTGTGTGTCTGTGGCGTGTCTATAAATGACACCTATACCTGTACCTGTTCCACCCAAATCTATGGTCCCTCTGGGAACGCTAATGGTGAATAAGGTTCCTACCTGGTCACATTATTAATTGCACAGTCGATAAAACAAAACCTGCATATCATAGGTAAACATTATAGTGGCGTCTGTGAGGAATGTCAACAGTAGTATGTAGAACATGTGTTAGGCTATTGAGTAAATATGAATTGAGAATTTACGAACAGCTGGATTAAAGGATCTGACGCTGGAAGGAATACTGGCGTATACAAGTAGCGGATGAGTTCATATAACCTACTTGTTTTACTCCTTGAATTAATGTGTTATCGTACTTACATAAGATCGTTCCTGACAGTCAAAAAACAGTCATTAGTTCATGACAGTAAAAAAAAAAGGAGATTGCGTGAATGCACTATGAAGGATGGCAATCGCAATTAAACTTAACAGAAGACATAGCAGATATTCATTTTGCCAACACGTCAGATTTTAACACGTCAAAAATGAATATTGTATCACGTCAAAATGTATCGCATCAAAATCTGTCGTGTTGACACGTTCATTATATTCGTCTAAAGACGTGCAGTATTTTCCTATTTACACCTGTTAACAAATTGGGATGGCAGGTATACCATCCAGCCAAGTTACGCCTTGGCGGGGCATGCCCCATACCGATACAGCACCAAGAGTTTGTCAAAAATAACCCCCACGAAACGTATTTTAAAAGATGTTTTGGCACTGTTGGCGTTCCACTATGCTCGAAGATGTTTTTTTTTCTCATGCGACTTGTTCTTTCAGCAGCAGGGCCGCATATACTCGGAGGGATGGGAGAGCTGGAGGCGGGCTTTAGCAAGAGCCGCCTTTTCGTTCATACGTGGCTTCAATCAGGTCGTCTTTGCGCACATATATTTGTCTTGTTTCGAAAGCTAAAAACTGCGTACTTATTTTCTATTGAAAACAAAAAAATGTCAGGTCGAGGAAAAGGTGGAAAAGGACTTGGTAAGGGAGGTGCTAAGCGTCATCGCAAAGTTCTCCGTGATAACATCCAAGGGATAACTAAGCCAGCCATCCGTCGTTTGGCTCGCCGTGGAGGAGTCAAGCGTATATCTGGCCTTATCTACGAGGAGACTCGCGGAGTGCTGAAGGTGTTTCTGGAGAACGTTATCCGCGATGCCGTCACCTACACCGAGCATGCCAAGAGAAAGACCGTCACCGCTATGGATGTAGTTTATGCTCTGAAGCGTCAGGGTCGCACTCTGTACGGCTTTGGTGGATAAATCTTCCTCTTCATTTCTTTGCTGAATTACCCAAAAGCTCTTTTTAGAGCTACCCACATTTCCTATACGAAGCAGAATTTCCTAGTTTCTTTTAGCGTCCATTTGGTTCATGATAACGCATCTATGGGTGTTCTAAAGACAGCGCGCCTACTGCTGTAATATTGTGTAAGGTGAACTTGTATGAGCCGTGTACATATGTAGGCGGTCCCCTAGCAGTTGTGGTTATATTACATTCCCGGCATTCAGCAGATGCTCTTAATTTTTTATTTGTTGAATGTACTGATTTGACTTCAGAAATGAAACTCCCACAGACATTAGTTAGTTTACCATTTGAGTGCAATTAGAACCCGAACCTCTCACCCGCCCAGACACGAACGTGGTACCAGTTGGCTAAAGGTGAAGTCGCCCTTATTACGTAGTTATTTAGAAAATGAGGGTTGCGTCGCCAGTGTTTGTCGGTGTAACCTGCTACAATGCCTTCGCCTTACTGCAGTTGTGTGCTTATTTAGGGAACTAGCAGAGTTACACCAATGCACCGTCGATGCCAGTTGCAGCAATAATCGCTCTCCTGTACTGGTCGGCGTACTAGTAACGCCTATTGAAGTAATACGCAAGGCAATACGAAATCGAGCAGACTGTGAAATAAAATGGCTAATTCTAGGCGAAGTTGCGATAAATGTTGTATACTGAAAGGTACTTGGTACCCTTCGTGGTGTTTTTAGAATTCCCCTTTGGGATTATTTGTATCGCCTCAGTTTCGATGGCACAAGCAGTTGCTCAAATGTTCACGTTTTTAAGTAAACGTTTTTTAAAGCAAATTATTGCTCAAAGGGAGAGTGCAATGGACTTTAGAACATTAGTAACTGCAATGAAAGTACATTGAGAATTTATTTAACAAGAGTAAGAAAGTTAAGACACATCGGTTAAGAAAATGGTGGGGAGGGGGTCTTTCTTCTGAAGAAAGACAGACG
The DNA here is from genome assembly GCF_018555375.3 of Anguilla rostrata. NCBI lineage: Eukaryota > Metazoa > Chordata > Actinopteri > Anguilliformes > Anguillidae > Anguilla > Anguilla rostrata. Next base: position 9,399 of record NW_026986523.1, read on the forward strand.
TTATGTTTTTTTTGCCGACCCGCCGTATTGAACCAATAGATTTTGAACATAAAATCGTGGACCAACAGCCTCCAATGAGAATCGGTCTGACGTCACCGGCAAAAGGGGAATGTAAATTTGCATTCATCCCCGGTCAGACACTTTAATTACGAGACACAATTGCGTTCTCTCCACTCCAACGTGCAAGATGCCTGAAGTTGCAAAATCAGCGCCCAAGAAGGGCTCTAAGAAAGCCGTGACCAAGACTGCTGCGAAAGGCGGAAAGAAGCGCAGAAAGAGCAGGAAGGAGAGCTACGCTATTTACGTGTACAAGGTGTTGAAGCAAGTTCATCCTGACACCGGCATCTCTTCCAAAGCCATGGGAATCATGAACTCATTTGTCAACGACATTTTCGAGCGTATCGCCGGTGAGTCCTCCCGTTTGGCTCACTACAACAAGCGCTCCACCATCACTTCAAGGGAGATCCAGACTGCAGTGCGTCTTCTGCTGCCCGGAGAGCTGGCCAAACACGCAGTGTCTGAGGGAACAAAGGCTGTTACAAAGTACACCAGCTCCAAGTAAACTAGCACAAGAACATTTCGCCCAAAGGCTCTTTTAAGAGCCACCCACATTGCAAACAAAAGGCAGAATTTCATTAATCGTTGGTAAGTGGAGTAGATTCGTTACTCAACGACTTACTAACAAAAAGCATAAATACACATTTATATATATTTTTTAAACGTTAAATTAATCAATGGAGCCAAGTTCCAACGCATAGCTGTACACGCACGACCTTTGTTGTGAAAAAATCAGCGTGTATCCGATGAGTAATTGATTCATCCATTACTTGTACCCATCCCTAATCTGAACCTGTGATAACTAGAGGCTCAGGGTCACCTCAGAGACTGGCTGGTGTGCAAACTATACTTCTGCCTTGATTTTGGCTTGGTGGTCTAATCCATTCAACTGATGTGCAGCAGATCCAGGTTCAAACCTACAGTAAAACCATTTCTTTCAGAGGTAATATTAACATACCTGCTCAACAGACAAGCAATGACTTTTCAAAATGTACTGAATTGTGGTTACACTACAGTAACAGAAGCAGCCACCCACACTGCGCAACTTGTTTCTAATACTGGATTTCATTTACACTACTGCAGATGAAAGTCATTGCTTCAACTGTGCAATGATCCCCATGCTGATCTACTCATATGAGCCCAAAAACAATCCCATGAAGCACATGACATTTGGATGGCAGGTATGCCATCCCGCCAAGTTATGCCTTGGCGGGGCATGCCCCATACCTATACAGCACCAAGAGTTTGGCACTTTTCATGGTTCCCCACAGAAATAACCATAACAGCCACAAACACTCAGCCCTTAAAAACATTAAATTCTGTACATTCTGACCCCATTTCAACAGACAGATTTCATGAACAACTTCACATGTCCACACAATAAAGCCCCAAACTAAGGGGATTTTGCATTTTCTCCTTCTTCTTCTTCTTCTTCTCTTTCTTCTTCTTCTTCTTCTTCTTCTTCTTCGCATTTTTATTTTTCCTGCCGCCAATCCCACTAGCAACATGTCTCCCCATTGGACATTTTACCGACACCAGCCAAATCTTCACCTACACGACCCAATCAAAAACGTGCATACACACGCAAAATACCCATACCTTTTTACTCTGAAACATTTCCAGTTTAAACAGCTAGTCTGCCTGTGGCGTAGTGGGCAAGTTCCCAGTCTTGGGAATGTGGGGTTCTAGGTTCAAGCCCAGCTAGGAACACATTTCTTCAGCCTGCTTTTACCCTCACTAATGATTGTCTGCTACTTCTCAATTATTGCTTTTGCACCATATCTACCCGCCGTTCACCGAACGTATGCACTGCATTATGACATACCTTCTGCACGTTCAGTTATTAACCGGCTACAATATTGCAAAGCCATATGGATTCAACGGGAGCTCTTCTGTGCTTACTGGTCTGTGTTCTTCTTTAAAACCACAAACAGATTTGCTAATGATATTTCACGCAATGCACAGCTATGTCATGGTGCTGCACTGACAAAGTCACAGACTGGTAAACCTCCGGTTAATGAAGGATTGAATCCCGCCTCGCCCTCAGGCAGATAATTTCCTCTTTTACACTAACGTTTTCTTACGCTTTTATATTTTCTTTACCAAATCTCACTCACGGCCACCCATATGCATTTCATGACGGCAGATGTATTAATTTTATTAGAAAGTTACACCAGTTCACCATTCTGCCATTTCTACTAACTATATTTCTTCACTTGGCTACTGTACAAAACCTTCTTATCGGCAAACGCCACGTTTCTACATCCATGTTACCTCACCCTGTTCTCTATCTAGCCACATACAAACAATTACTACGTATGTACGTTCTGCAACTCCCCATTAAAACATTACATTTAAAATCATGACTCACTCATAATTATAACTACTAGTACTGAACATGACAAAAGCACAGCAGTTCAATAGATTTCACACATTACTTAACTCTCCACTTTAACTAGTATGTTTTATACAGACTGTTATATAAACCGCTCGATAAGGAAACTAAGCATGGTCACTTCATTTACTTTGCACTATAGTCTGTGATCATGTCAACCTTCACCTACATGCCCATTCTGCTAAAAACATATTGTTTCAACTACGCAATTTCATAATTTTTCCTAATTTATCTCACACTGTTGTCATTTTCTCATATGCAAAGCCTGCTGGGACATATGCGTCTGCTCTTATTCTCCACTATCAAGTTTTCCGGTTCTAGCTTAGCAAAACAGCGAAGAGGATTCCTACCAGCAGATAAGCCTATCAAAATGCCTTATAAACCTTACAAACACTAAAAGTGCATCTCCACGAAATAACAGACAACGGAGCAGGACAGAAGGGTACACAAGTTGCGACCGAGGGAGCTCTAATTCTACGGGCTTGCTGATTCTTTTGTCAATCAAGGCTCATTAGATGGCCGTCAAATCCATGAGTACATACACTAGCCATATTTCACCTGTGCTTCTGATGCGTTTACACTTACGCCACCGCACCCTTTGTCACAGCCACTGTTTTACATATATAGCAAACCGAAACTGCTAAACGGTACACGCTCATCAGACTGTACAAATACACACAAGGATAGCCATAATCCACAACCGTTTCTTGCAGTGTCACTTCGCATTTCTCACTCTCATAATAAAACGCTTTGCAAAAAGAAATGATATCTCATAAAAAACACATTTTCAACGTACAAAAATGGCAAGTTACTCACACATACAAGGCAGCTCGTACACACCCTTCAGACTCCACAATCCAGACCTCCTAAAATTATCTCAAACTCCAGCCCTCCCCTTCCCTTCCACAGAGCCCCAACACAGGTAGGAGCGTACACACCCCTCACACACCACACACTCCTAAATTACTCTCCAACTCCGGCCCTCCCCTTCCCTTCCACGGAGCCCCAACACAGGTAGGAGCGTACACACCCCTCACACACCACACACTCCTAAATTACTCTCCAACTCCGGCCCTCCCCTTCCCTTCCACGGAGCCCCAACGCAGGTAGGAGCGTACACCCCTCACAACCCACACACTCCTAAATTACTCTCCAACTCCGGCCCTCCCCTTCCCTTCCACAGAGCCCCACGCAGGTAGGGGCGTACACACCCCTCACACACCACACACTCCTAAATTACTCTCCAACTCCAGCCCTCCCCTTCCCTTCCACAGAGCCCCAACGCAGGTAGGAGCGTACACACCCCTCACACACCACACACTCCTAAATTACTCTCCAACTCCGGCCCTCCCCTTCCCTTCCACAGAGCCCCACGCAGGTAGGGCGTACACACCCTCCACACCACACATCCTAATTACTCTCAACTCCGCCTCCCTTCCCTTCCACAGAGCCACCGGTAGGGCGTACACCCCTACACACCACACACTCCTAGCACGGGGTTCCCCCCAAAAAAAAGAAAACAAAAACAAAAAAACCCAAACCCCAAAGGTCCACTGTCTCCCACTGTCCCCTTCAGTCTCTGGGCTGCTGGGCGGCGCCCCGGACCACTCTGCCGTCCGCTGCACGTTATTGCCGTCCCACTGTTCGCCATGCAAAGTCCCTGCTGCGCCCTGCAGCTGGGGAGCAAGCCGGCGCCGGCTCCGGTCCTAGTCCGCGCTTTACAGTCTCACAGAGTGGGAGACTCGCTGTTCCTCCGCCCTCATCAGGGCTTGTGTATAGTCTCCCCTCGCGGCGTTGGTCCTCCCAGAAGTAGCGCAGTGTCTTTGCCACAGGACCAGTCCGGCTCTGCACAGCGCCGCTCCTCCCAGAATCCCACCACGTTTTCCACTCGGTCCGGGCGCAGCTCGCTCCCCGTGGCTCCAGTGCAGCGTCACTCTCGTCCGGGACCGCCAGCCAGCCACCGCCAGGAAGGGAGACAGCTCAATAGCATTAACAAAAAAAACCCACCAATCCCAACAAAACCAAACAAACTAAAGCTAAAAGTCCTTGTCTGAGGAACCCAACAGTCACCCCTGGCGTTTCTCGCGTTCTCCCTCTCACCTGCCTCCTTATCCCTGCAAGCTCGTTAGGGCAAACACGAAACAGCTGCGCCACGCCCCCAACTCCCGCAACCGGCGATTCGGCTTAGGCCCGATCTGCATGTGCACCCAGACTCCAATAATCAATCCCCCAGTGAATCTGGCCCAGCTGTCAGGCTACCTCCTGACACGTTCATTATTGATGTGGCGACAAAGCGACGTCGTCTTTGGTCCCTGATACAATATTTTTTGAACGTAATCTGTACGTGTATATATGAAATTATCCATTAAATATGAATTAATCTTGGCATCGACCAAATGTATAGCAATATATCATTCAAATAATCTTTTATCAGGGACGGAAGATGATGTTTTCCTTGAGTGCTGTAATGCCGTTGATGTGATGTGGAGTGGAGCTCTACATAGTCAGGCATGGACCCCAGAGAAGAGCAATTTAGAAAACATTGGGTAGCATTGCTTTGGAACACAGCTTCTTTAATTTCAGTGAGGCAAGACAGTAGTACAGTAACTTGGCGTCATTTTGATATCAATACTTTTAATGGCAGGCCTAGATTTTACCAGTTTGAATGAATGATTTATAGACAGTGCTTTGTATATGTGAGTAACTTGGCATTTTTGTACGTTGAAAACGTGTTTTGTGAGAATCATTAATACAGTACAGAACATCCGTAGGTAATATTTTCTTGAATGAAAAAGGGAAAAAAAAATTAAACTTATAAAAGTTTAGGATCTGAGAAGACCTGATAGGTGAAATATTGATTGAAGGCCTGAGAAACACATTCAGTAAATGATCCTGCACTCCCACATTGTGGACCACTATTTGACACAATTATTTTTTGATTTTTGATCGATATTACTATTATTCTACTCCAAAACTGTATATGGTTTTTAAATGGTAATTACAGTCAAGACAGTCTTTATAATAATCAGATTTGGCATCCCTAGTCTTAGATTTGATATTTCCAAGTTGTCTATATACTTCCCAATCAGCAGGATCTCGTATCTGTCTAAATTTAGGCCAAGCTTTATCCCTCTCCCTGTAGAGATCTATGAGATCAGAGTTTATCCACGGAAAATGTCTTCCCTTCACTTTAACTTCTCTCCAGGGGGCGTGTTACCTGAGTAAATTCAGAATAAATAAAAAATGACATGCATCTTGAACATATATAATTAGCTGAAAACTTTCTAAGTTAACAGAAACAGAAACACCTCGAATAAATATATAAACATTTATTTTCTTACACTGTCACATTTTTAATGATTTTAGGTGGAAGTTTGGGAAATGTTGTTTTCCAGTAAATAAATTAAAGATTGATTATCCAAGCAGTCTAGCCAAACACCAGCTTTTAAGATACGATCTGGATGATTGTCATCGGGACTCCCCCACCACTGCGTTCCGGCCCCACTTCCGTCACCGCCTGCCGCTCCCTACCACCGCCACCCGGCCCCGCCCCACCACCCGGCCCCACCACTGCCACCCGGCCCCGCCCCACCACCCGGCCCCACCACTGCCACCGGCCCCGCCCATTATCTGAGCCCCACCTCCAGAGTGTCATTCAGCTGCCTAATTTGATCAGTGTGAACATTGATTGACTGAACTTGCACCCTGAGCCGACCAGAGGAGGATGGGTTCCCCCCTTGAGCCTGGTTCCTTCTGAGGTTTCTTCCCATCTGCCACAGGGAGTTTCTTCTTGCCACTGCTGCCTTAGTCCTGCTCCTGTGGGGGTTTAGGCCAGGGTTGTCTGTGTGTATTGTGACAATTGTTTGTGAAATGCGCCATATAAATGTTTTTTATTTTTTATTTTTGATTCGATTTGACTAACGGCTATCCAGTCTAATAGGGATTGTAAAACTGGTATGGCAGGTATGCCATCCCACCAAGATATGCCTTGGCGGGGCATGCCCCATACCTATACAGCACTGAGAGTTTGGCACTTTTCAGGGTTCCCCACAGAAATAACCACAATGACCTTACTGTCACCTGTCAATCAGCTGTGACCCGACTTTACATGGGCTGGCTCTTGATAGGCGGGTATGGTTGTCTACCCCTCATGACTGCATGGGCTCTCCATCCCTGTCCTAGTAGATATGCAGCCATATTCTACTCCTGGCGGCGTCCCACAATACATAGCACTGGCACTTACTCACTGTCTGGTATATGGCAAATCCCTTAACTGCTGTTTCCACCCTCTTCCCCACGCTGCCGGCGGGGCTCTTGCCCCAACCCTCGAGAGTGCTTCGAGAGTCGTCTGGTCTCCCCCACCTCTGCGGTCCAGCCCCTCCTTCGTCATTGCCTCCACCCTGCCCACATCTGCCGCCGCCTGCTGTTCCCCATCACCGCCACCTGGCCCCACCCATCATCTGAGCCACATCACTTATCATATCTTCTGCATAAACTGGCTGACATGCTGGTCACCAGTCGGCACCCTGAGCCGACCAGAGGAGGATGGGTTTCCCCCTTGAGCCTGGTTCCTTCCAAGGTTTCTCCCCATCTGCCACAGGGAGTTTTTCCTTGCCACTGTTGCCTTAGGCTTGCTCCTGTGGGGGTTTAGGCTAGGGCTGTCTGTAAAGCGTATTGTGACAACTGTTGTAAAATACGCTATATAAATAAAATTTGATTGATTGATTGATTGACCACAGACTCTCAGCCCTTAAAAACATTAAATTCCGTGCCTTCTGACCCCATTTCAACAAACAGAATTCATAAACACCTTCACAGATCCACAAAATAAAGCCACAAACTTTTTCCTGCCTGATTACATCATCACAAATACAGTATACATAGAATATGTCTCGCCATTTGGCATTTAGGTACATCAGCCAATAAAAACATTGGATACACACGCAAAGTGGACGTATATAGAAGTGCAGTCGTTAAAAAAGTCTTCTTCACTAGTAGCTGAAATCTTACTGTTTAACCATGTTTCAGGCAGACTAATTATATTAGGTTTATGTTCATCAACCCACACTCTATTTAAATCATTTTTACATACAAGCCTCTTAACATTCACATGGACTATTTTAAACCAAATCTGTGTCAAAAGTGGAAATGAACTTTTACCAAGTTGCTCATGTTTACTGTAAGAGACAGACTCTTGTCTCTGGAGCTTAGAATTTGTAATCCAAAGAATTGAGTTGAGCCAACATAAAAAGTTCACTGTAATCGGCTACTTAGCATTTTGTAGTGGGAGGAGCCTTACATTTATTATGGTACATCAATACCAACTGCATTGGGCTGCTCCAAGTTGTCAGACACTGCTGAATGTAGTGCTGTAAAACAGCCTTTTATGTTGGGATTACCAATCATGCAATGCGACTCACAACGTTGCTGGAAGTGATGAGGATTGCAAACATGTTGACTTTATTTCACAATCTGCATGTCTAGCAATAAAAATTTGGATGTCTTAATATGAGGTGACTGCACTGTGAAAACTGAGTATGTGATTTATAGTTGTGTACTTTGTATGTAGGTACTGCAATTTGTGTCTTAGGGTAAGAATTTTGCCTGTCAGTTTGGATCATTGCATTGAGTTTTCCACATTGAGTCAAAGCAAGCATAGCATTCTATAATGCATTTGTAATGTGTGACTGCAGTGTTTAGAAATGCATCTGAAAAAATTAGAATAACTGCAGGGTCTCAGGAACATCTCAGAGACTGGATGTCATGCAAACCATACTTCTGCCCTGATTTTGGCTTAGTGGTCTAATCCATTCAACTGATGTGCAGCAGATCCAGGTTCAAACCTACAGGAAAACCATTTCTCTGAGAGGTAACATAAATATACCAGCTCAATAGACTTTTCAAAATGTATTGAGTTGTGGTTACACTACAGTAACAGAAGCAAGCATTCATCAGACACTACACTACACGAACTTTTCTTATAATGGATTTTATTTCCACTACTGTAGATGAATGCCATTGCTTCAACTGTGCAGATTTTAGCCCCATGCTGATCTACTCATATTGAGCCCAAACATAATCCCATACAGAATATGAAATAAGTACTACTGTGTCACAGGAGTTCAATACATCACACAATAATAAATCATAACACCAACACATCTGATATTTTTTATAATTCAGGTTTAATCATTGAAGATTTTTTTCTGAAAATACAGAAAATTAAAGCAACAGATTAAAAAAAAACAAAAAACAATCCTGACCCAATAAATAAGGAAACTCAACTCATCATTGTTTACAGAAAAGAAATAAGTACACTGCAGTGATCATTCTGCATTTTCCCTATCAGCTGCATTTGCCCACAGAAATTTGCACATTGGAACTCTTGTGAAAATGAATGAAAGCAACTGTAAAAACTAGTAAAATGCACATTTAAGTGGAGGAGTTTGCCACTGGCTTCTTTTATACAAATATGCAGATACAGGAGACAGAGTTTATACTTCAAAAACATTTTACCCTGCCATCTTTTGCCATTATTACACTTAATGTTATATTCATGTTTTAATAATCAAAAGTACATAACACACCTTGAACATTTGAAATACAAATTTATTAAAATGTAAAAAAATAAAATCATATTTAAATAGAAAGGGCTTCACCTGTACCTGCTAAAAGATCATACTCTTATGTACAGGGTTTAAGCTGTACTGAGGTTAATATTGGGCACAGCTGAAATTGCACTGGTAAAGCATTGGTCAAGGAAGGTTGCTAGTGTGTCGACGTGTGTGTGATTGGGTGTGAGTGTGTTTCTGTGTGTGTGCATTTGTGAATGTGTCTGTGCATGTGTGCGTGTGTTTGTGGGAGTGACAGTGGATGTGAGTATGTGTGTGCATGTGTATGTGTGTGCATGTGTGTGAGTGCGTGAGGATATGTGAGCGCATGAGTGTGTGTGTGTGTGTGTGTGTGTGTGTGCCCAGGTTGCACGTGTGTATGGGTAAGAGAATGTGTGTGTGTGTGTGTGTGTGTGCGTGTGCGTGTGCACGTGTGTATGTGTGTATTTCTGTGTGTGCATGTGTGTGTGTGCACACGGGTGCGTGTGTGTATGAGTAAGAGAATTTGTGTGTGTGTGTTTATATATGTGAGTGTGTGTTTGTGTGAATGTGTGTGTGACTGTGAGTGTGTGTGCGTGCATTTGTGAATGTGTGCATGCGTATGTTTGCGTGAATGACTGGACGTGAGTGTGTGTGTGATTGAGAATGAATGTATATGTGTATATGTGTGTGTGTGGGTATGATAATGTTTGTGTATATTTCAGGAGGTGAGCCTGACGAGCCGCTGCTTGGTAAGAGCACTTCCTTAATTGGTAACTGGGAGCACGTGTGGGTATGTGGACTAGGGTTAATTGATTTCCTCCACTTCACCAGGTAACGAGCTCACACAGCTGCCGCTTGTTTCCTCGGACGCAGGGAGAGGGATAAGAGAGCGGAGATTGCAGCAGTTTGTGTTCGGGCAGCCAGGAAGGAACAAGCTCTGTAGACTTTTTAACTTGGGGTTTTTTTGGATTTTGTTTTCTTTGTATTTGTTGTTTGGATCTTCTTTTTCTTTTTCCTTTAGTTATTGCAGCCAAGTTTTTTGGTTGAGGATTTTGGATTTGGTTTTATTTTTGTTTTTCTTTTTCTTTATTTCCTTTTGGGAGAAATCCCGTGGGGGGGGGGGATTTCTTTTAGGTGTGTGTGGCGCGTGCGTGGCGGCGTGGGACGTGGAGGAGGCCTGGCATTTCGTAGCGTGGGCCCAGTCACGTCCCACCCTTTTTGTTCTGTTGGTGTGTGTGACCTCCCTCTCCCTGTGTGTGTTGACCCCCCCCTGGGGTGGCCAAGTGGGGGCCGGTCTGGGCTGTGCAGGCAGACCCGAGAGAGAGGGTCAGAGAACGAGCAGTGTGTTGAGTGAATGTGGGGCACGGGGTAACTTACCACTGTGCGTGACGGCTTGCGGTGCGGTGACGGGGAGTCCCTCTCCTGGGGCTCGGCTCGCGCGGCACGAGGTCAGTCGGTGTGGTCACCGTACAAGCAGGGTGGGAGCTAGAGAAGGGAGGGGGGCAGCTGCCTGTCCATGAACTGTTTTTATTATAAATTCAATAAAGACTCTGCTTACCTTATCCCTGTGTCTTGGTTGTTTGTGATGGGTGGATCCTTGCACCTGTGGTGGGTAGGGGTAGCAGGGGGAGTGTGAGCGACTCCTGACATGTTTGAAATCCAGCCAGGTACTGTATAATGAAAAGAATGAGCACAAAAATCTCATCAGCCGACATGGTATCAGTAAGCTGTGAACAAAAGAATACAAATTTGGCCTGTAACTGTATGATTGTACATAGTGTATCTGTGTCCATTATTTGATTGATGTTACAGTGGATAGAGTTACACTTGTGGAATCAGAGCTCAGTGATCATATCCAATTTGAAAGAATACAAGGAGAAGCCTGTGGAGCGGTGTGGTTATGGCTTAGCTATAGGGGGGAGGTGGGGGGGGGAGTGGCTCACGGGGAGAATGCCAGGATTGAGTTAATTAGCACAGGTGTTCCTTGTCACTGATTGAGTTCATTAGCACAGGTGTTCCTTGTCACTGATTGAGTTAATTAGCACAGGTGTTCCTTGTCACTGATTGAGTTAATTAGCACAGGTGTTCCTTGTCACTGATTGAGTTAATTAGCACAGGTGTTCCTTGTCACTGATTGAGTTAATTAGCACGTGTTCCTTGTCACTGATTGAGGTAATTAGCACAGGTGTTCCTTGTCACTGATTGAGTTAATTAGCACGTGTTCCTTGTCACTGATTGAGTTAATTAGCACAGGTGTTCCTTGTCACTGATTGAGTTAATTAGCATGTGTTCCTTGTCACTGATTGAGTTAATTAGCACAGGTGTTCCTTGTCACTGATTGAGTTAATTAGCACGTGTTCCTTGTCACTGATTGAGTTAATTAGCACAGGTGTTCCTTGTCACTGATTGAGTTAATTAGCACGTGTTCCTTGTCACTGATTGAGTTAATTAGCACAGGTGTTCCTTGTCACTGATTGAGTTAATTAGCACGTGTTCCTTGTCACTGATTGAGTTAATTAGCACAGGTGTTCCTTGTCACTGATTGAGTTAATTAGCACGTGTTCCTTGTCACTGATTGAGTTAATTAGCACAGGTGTTCCTTGTCACTGATTGAGTTAATTAGCACAGGTGTTCCTTGTCACTGATTGAGTTAATTAGCACAGGTGTTCCTTGTCACTGATTACTCTCTCCCTTTATATATGCAGTAGCGGCTGGGCCTGGGGGGAGGAAAAAGGCGCACACACGCCCTGCAGAGAGCGGCAGCATGCTTTAGGAGCTGCACCGTCATTTCTGTTATAAACTGTGGTTTGAGTGTGTGTGTGCTTGCGCCTACCTTGTAGTTCAGCAAAATAAATATGACCGAGCAGGGGCATGTGGCTGGCCGGCGGCAGAGTGGGCCGTGCGCTTGCTCCCTCTGCTGACGGGGGAGGCGCAGGCAGCAGCGTGCAGCCTACCAGCTGCGTCTCAGGGGAGGTACGCGGATGTTAAGAGGGCTATCCTGGACAGGATGGGTTACTCCCCCGAGGACCACCGCCGCCGGTTTCGGACGGCGAAGCTGGGGCCATCGGACCGGCCATTTGTCTGTAGCCAACACCTAAGGGACGCGGCGACCAGGTGGCTAAAGCCGGGGGAGTCCGCTGGGGAGCAACAGGTGCTGGGAGTAGTTGGTTCGGGGCAGTTTGTGGAGGGGCTACCGGCCAGCACTGCGCCCTGGGTCCGGTGCCATCGGCCGAGGGACATGGAAGCAGCTGTCGGGTTGGCGGAGGACCACCTGGCAGAGCACCCTCAGCGCCCAGCAGAAGAGGGGAGGACACCGGCGACGCAGCGTCCTACCCCAGCGCCAAGACGAAAACCCCCTCCCTCCCCTTCTTCATGTTCAGTTCGCCCTCCCCCTCGCCCCGCACTAACCCTCCCTCTGCTTCTCCTGTTCCACCGCAGGTTCCAGCCGCTACGGGCACTGTTCCCACCTCACAAGGGGTTCCTCAAACGTCGGAGCAGGAGTGCTGGTGGTGCGGGCAGCCCGGACACTTCTGCAGCGAGTGCCCACTGATGGAGGTCGGCCAAGTGATCCGGGTTGCTGGCCCACCGGCATCCTCCCCCGGTTCAGGAGAGACATACAGCGTTCCAGTAAGGATCCAAGGGGGTATTCACCAGGCGATGGTGGATTCGGGCTGCATGCGGTCTATAATCCACCAGAGCCTGGTTCGGCCCGGGGCTTTGGTAGAGGCATCTGGGGTATCTACTAGGTGTGTGCATGGGGATATTCACAAGTACCCTGTTGTACCGGTTGAAATTATCTACAAGGGCAAAACGCATAGTATTAAGGCTGCGGTTAGTTCCCGCCTTGCGCATCCTCTGATTTTGGGCACAGATTGGCTGGGGTTTCACAGCTTAGTGACAGTATGTGGGGATGCGTTCACGGCCGGTAGGGAAATGTGGAATGTGTGCTGTGCACAGTGGCGACGTGAGGTTGTCCCCCATACGGCCCATTGGGGGTGTGCATTTACAGACCACTTTATTTGTCAATGATTACTTGTATTCTGAATCTGATCACAGAAATCTAATTTCAATGACAAATACTGTGGTCACTGTGACCATGTACTCCAGATTAATAAAGAATAACTAGTTCTGCCTACAGATGTTAAAAAGCCAACACTGAATCTATAATTTTACACAACATAGAAGGTCCCTTAAGAATAAGAACCATCAGTGTCCCTGTTCTTGCTGAAACCATGCAGTAATACACAAAAAGCCAACCTTCATGCTGATGCCTGTGACGCTCTGACCAGAGAAAGCTCCCGTAATCCATCTAGTGACAAGCTATTACAAGGCTAGCTCTCAGAACTCTCAGAACATTACTGCTTCATGTACCTGCTTTGAGTGGTTCCTATCAATTCAGTGATTATTTGGCACATTGTATGGTAGCTCCACAGGGAGACGTACAATTGGTGCCTGTGTTGCCCAGGGTACGGGAGGGTCAGTCAGACAGGGATCTGTTTTTCATCACTCTCTAGCGACCCCCCTTGGGCGCTCGTATGACTGCATGTCATGAAAGGTCTTCCTCCGGCATGAAAAACAGCTTTTCTGTTCTATTCCATTACAAAATATACATGCGCACAAGCTGAAATGTGGTAAATGTTTTTTTTTCTCATCCAAGCAGAGTAAAATAATCCATTAATGTGTAGCCTTTTTATCGTACCAAAGCTGATGTTTTATTTTTAAAGGAAAGCCTTAAGACTAAACGTAAGGTCATGTCATGGCTGTGGCTCTATCGCATGGGTGTTTGATGTAATTACAACAGGGAAAAAGTTACTCAGACAAGCTCGCTCCTGTTAAGATAATATACTCCATACTGGTGCGTGGCATTAGCAAACTTCTGAGAATTCATCTGCCAGCTGTGTAGTGTGTGTCTCCCTGGTGCCCCTTGTATTAAAGCCTGTTAAAGGAAACCTGTCTACCTCATGTACAGTGCCATGAAAAATATTTTCCCCCATCCTGATTTCCTATATTAGTGTATAGTTTCAGATCTTTACAAAAAATGTTAGATTAGATAGAGGGATCCGGAGTAAGCAGTCAACGTTTTAGAAACTCCCAACTTCTGCCCTGAGTCTCACCTTCTGGAGTTCATTCCCTTGTAGTAGCGTCACAAGACCACCGGATGGCAGAATGCATCCACTTTGTGTTTCCAGTATTCCAATACAGTCCATGGGTCTGATAGCAAAAATAATTACTCTGATACTTTCGACCATTTCAAGCTCCTGCCACGGCACATAATGGTTTTATTAAATTCCATTTAGCAGGAGGATGGGGTGTAATTTCAAAGAACTGCGCTGGTAGATGCGTTGAAGATACTCGCTCTTATTGTACACACAGAGCACATACACAGCGCATCAATACACACACGCACACACATGCACAACATGCACACACACATGCACACAAACACACACAAACACATATACACCATGTTCACCTGATCACATATATGGATGGTTTGATACTGTGGTTTGTGTCTTTGGAGGCCCTACTAGACTGAAGGCTTTTCTTTCTGGGGAGGCTACGCTCCTTCGGTGTGTGTAGCAGGATGCTGGCCATGTTCTACCAGATCATTGTGGCCGGTGTCCTGTTCTACACCTGTGTGTGCTGGGCTGGGAGCCTCTACTCCAGGGACACAAAGAGGCTCAAACTGATCCGGAAGACCAGCTGCCACCCTCTGCTGCTGTTTTGGGTGCAGTGGGTGGTTGCCGACTCTCCCCCCCCCTTCTCTGCTTCCTTGGCCAGCCCTCTAGCTGCCCTCCTCAGCCTTGTCCCTGCCATGCCCGTGTTCTCCAGAAGGTGGAGCACTGGCTGGCAGGTGAACCCCCAGCGTCCCACCTCCACTGGATATACTGTCGCTCTCTAACCGGCCTCCTTACACTCCTCACACTCTCACACTTCGCTGCCAGGTCGGAGTACTTCAGGCGTTTCCGCTCATAGGCTGCTTCTGCCCTCTCCTCCCATGGGAGGGTGAGCTCCATAAGGAGCACCACCTTCACCTGAGTAGACCACGTCTCCATATAAGGAGCACCACCTTCGCCCGAGTGGACCACGTCTCCATATAAGGAGCTCCACCTTCGCCCGAGTAGACCATGTCTCCATATAAGGAGCACCACCTTCGCCCGAGTGGACCACGTCTCCATAAGGAACACCACCTTCACCCGAGTGGACCACGTCTCCATATAAGGAGCACCACCTTCGCCCGAGTAGACCATGTCTCCATATAAGGAGCACCACCTTCGCCCGAGTGGACCACGTCTCCATAAGGAACACCACCTTCACCCGAGTGGACCACGTCTCCATATAAGGAGCACCACCTTCGCCCGAGTGGACCACGTCTCCATATAAGGA
>NW_026986524.1:0-18684 GCF_018555375.3 Anguilla rostrata
AACGCCTTTCCGAATCCACGGCGACAACAGGTGCACGTGCCACTCAGGGAAAGGACGAGTGAAATTAATGAGAAACGGCGGTAAATCCAGGTCCGTGCGCAATTGTGCGTGCGCTCCGTGTACCGGCTGCTGAAACACACAATGCGCACGAGAGGGCGCTGCTTTCAGAAATGAACAAGTAAATGCAAAATACCCTTTTGCGTGGGACCGATCTATGTGGGTGAGTTGCCCAGATAAGGTCAATGTATGGGAAACATTGGTGTTACTGCACTTATTTTAGTATGTTGATGCTTTTACTTCCTCTAGCTTGTGTTATTTCCCTGTTTAAAGACTAGAAGAATTAAATGGTATACATAGGCCTACTTCTACAGTTTCTTCCCACAAATACTCAAATAAAAACATGTTTTTTTATTTTTACTTGTAACTGAACTGACCAAACAAAACAAGTGAAAGTGCCTTTTCCAACTAGCAACTGATAATTAAGGTCTTACATATATTTTTTATTTGCCTCTGTTGTGGCCTAACCTGTTGTCATTTCCTGTGGTTCTTAGGTTGTACCATGTATTTCATGTTGTTGACCTAATTACTAACAGCGTAATTCATCACAGACTGAAGTATAAACACTTTTCAAAAGATTTAACCAAGGATAACAAAACATTTTTGAACATTTTCATTGTGGCCATATTTAATACTTGAAAAAATGTACTTGGTTGAGTATACTGTCAGTACTTTTGTTGTATGTTATTCATATGTCAAGTAAACTGAATTCAAAGGTTACTTCTGTGGAGTAAAATAAAATTGTATTATCTGGAATTCAGTTCTAAATATGTATACCTTCAGAATGTATTTTAAACTGTGATCTAAGGTTAGTTCTGGAAAGTAAAGTGAAGGTGCCCATTCAGTACTCTACCTGGGATTTAGTGGGTTTATGGCAGATTATATAAACCTCTTTTTTAAGGGTATGGTATGGGCTGCCATATACTTAAGCCCTACCTCACAACATTATTTCTCTGATGACTCAAAATAGATGAACGGAAATTCAGACAGCGTACGGATGCATTGCGATCAAAGAAGTCTAGCCCACAGTTCTGTGGAGCTTCTGCAAAGCCACACTGGCTCTGAGCAGCAGCTGATGTACAGGTTCACTTCCTCCGCAGCTACAGAAGAATAAGCAACTTCTTCCCCCACCATGGACAGTGTGGCGGGTGCGGTGTACACAGCGCTGGAGCTGCTGATCGCCGTGATGTGTTGCCTGGGCAACCTGCTGGCCATCTGGGCGGTGCAGGCCAGTGGCTCCCTGCGGAAGCCCACCTTCTGCTTCATGGCATCGCTGGCAGTGGCGGACTTCCTGGTGGGCGCCGTGGCGATCCCCGCAGCCGTGCTGGTGGACGGCCGGGTCAGGACCTCCTTCGACAGCTGTCTGTTCCTCAGCTGCGTGACGGTCCTGCTGATGCAGGCCTCCATCCTCATGCTGCTGGTCATCGCGGTGGATCGCCACTTGTGCGTGCAGATGCCCCTCAGGTGAGTCCCGTGGCTCGCGGGCACCAGCCAGCCCCACCTCAGCTGCACACCATATTCCTTGGTCATTGTGTGGTGTGAGGTCACTGATGATTAGATTGTGATTAGAATTTTCTTAACAGAACATTCTGATGCTGATGCTTGGCAAGTTGTTGCCTTGTCAACAGGTCAGGAACAACCGTGATGCAACGTAAGGTGTTTTTAAGGCTTTTTGGCACCGCTGACTTTCCGTAGGCCAGGAGCGAGAGAACGTATGGAGTCAGGTTCCGCTGTGTTTTTGCAGATACAAGCGCAGCTTCACGCAGAGGCGCTGCTGGGCCGTGGTCGGAGCGTGCTGGCTGCTCGCCTTCGCGTTCAGTTTCACGCCCATGTTCGGCTGGTACAACCGCCAGACTCTGGCCAAGATGGTGGTGGAGAACTCCACCACCATCGTCTGCACGTTCGTGTCCGTCATCCCCATGACTTACCTGGTCTACTTCCAGTTCTTCGGGTGCACACTGCTCCCCCTGCTGGTGATGTGTGCCCTCTACGTCCACGTCTTCCGCTCCATCTCCAAGCGACTGCGGAGGAGCCAGGCCCCGGGTGCCGAATCCCATGCGTACTACGCCAAAGAGCGGAAGCTGGCCAAGTCCCTGCTGCTGGTCCTGGTCCTCTTCGCCATCGGCTGGTTGCCGCTGAGCGTCATGAACTGCGTGACGATCTTCGGTGGAGACGTCCCTCTGGTCGCCCTCTACATCGGGATCCTCCTCACGCACGCCAACTCTGCCGTCAATCCGGTCGTGTACGCCTTCAAGGTGCCGAAGATCCGCAGTGCGTACCTGCGGGCCTGGAGGAAGTGCGCCCTCTGCTGGCAGCAGGGGGTATCACAGAGCACCGAGAGCAAGGACATCAGCACCAGAACCAAATCCATAGAAGACCTGACCAAGGAACAACATTATTCTGAAAGTAATCTACACACAGTCTAACTGTGTGCTCATATTACCATCAATAAGCCATTCTGCTTACTGTTAATTATCAGCATAATTCTGAAACGCTGGCTGGGATTCAATCAACATTTGTCCTTAACCTTGACTAACAAAATCAAGAGTTACCAAGAATTTATTTTTCTTCACAAGCACACTTCTTCAGTTTCGGAATCTCTGAAACTAACTTGCCAAAATGAATTTGCAAAAAAAAAATTTCAACATTAGCAATTCCTTGTGAGTCAAAGTTAAATTGTTGATTGAATCCGTGTAATTGATGAGCAAATGTCTGTTTAAAAAAATTTTTTTTTTAGGAATATTAGTTCTAGCTTGTGCTAAAAGGCTAATTATATAATACTATATGAGATATGAGTGAAATTAAAAGGCCTTTATCAGTTCAATTCCCCTTCTAACATATTAGCATTATAGCACAATCTAACACATTAGTATCCCTTTCTGACATACTGCCTTGTTTCCAGTCATCAGATATTCCGGTCCTGGAGGGCCGCAGCATCTGCAGGTTTAACTCCAGTCCTGGAGGGCCCCAGCGTCTACAGGGTTAACTCCAGTCCTGGAGGGCTGCAGCATCTGCAGGTTTAACTCCAGTCCTGGAGGGCTGCAGCATCTGCAGGTTTAACTCCAGTCCTGGAGGGCTGCAGCATCTGCAGGTTTAACTCCAGTCCTGGAGGGCTGCAGCATCTGCAGGTTTAACTCCAGTCCTGTAGGTGACCGGCAGACGCTGCGTATAGAATTCAAATATTTAATCTTAAAACCTGATATAGAGCTTGTTTTGGCTTGCTGGGTGATTCCACTAGTTTACTGTAGACTGACCTATCAATTACTTTGGCGATTTTATTGATAATTCTCATTTCAACAATAATTCTTCAATTAAATAACATAAAGTATATTTTATATGTAGGTTAAGTGAGGGGTTCTAGCACGCAATAGCGCTAGTGTTCAGTATTCAGAGTGCCGAACATTTCAACAAGAGCATTGACTGTTGGAACTGCTGGATTCAGAAAATAAACATATTTTTAATTAATCCTCGCTTGTCCGACAATACGTTTATGTTTTTAAAGTAAACACTTATAATACATACTTATGTGTCCTAAATTGGAACATTTTAAGTATACTTAAAATATTTTCTGAAGCTATATTTTAAGTATATCATTTATGAATTACTTCTTAACATAAAATCCTAAAAGCTTTAGGTGTGCTTGCAGTTCATTATTTTAAAACTGAAAGAAAACTTCCATTGCACTCTCAATGCACTTTTCAAAGCCAGCAAAAGTATTACATTGTCTACCTTTTCTGTCAAATACATACTAATTCAGCATAACAGAAGTTTTTTGTTATTTTGTTTACTTTCAGTTAATACAAGTATCTGTTGGAAAACACCAAGTATACCACTTATAAGCTACTTAATTGTGTGCAGGAGCATCGTAGTGGGGGTAAAATTGGGACTGACTACCCAGGGCCCGAATGGGGGGAGGACCCTCGAAAAGACTGGAATGATACGTAAGCAAGCGTACGTTTTGAAGCTCATTTCCTGGTGTTGTAGTTCCTGGTTGCTCACTAGCGCCACTACGGATGGCTCCAGTATAGGTGTTTTCATATCCGGTTTCCATGTAAGTCTACGGTACAAATGCGATCAAAATACAAAGTCAATAATTTTTTCTCACAAGAACAAATAGTCACAATAGGTGTATTTTATTCGTCTTATGACTGTCCATGGGTCGATTTCATGATTTATTGCGTAATTTGGGCACAGTGCCAATATTTGTTCTGGACCAATGAGGTACAGCCTGCGTCACTTCCGGATTAATGCAGTGGACTGAGCTACAGTAGGGGCTACAATCTGTGGTCACTGGGGTGGGAGGTGGCGTCTCTTGGCCTTGACATTGTGGCTCCGACCACGGTCCACCTGTGCGAAGTCAGAAAATGCAGGCATCCCATTTTGTAGTGGTTTCATTATAGCGTGTGCTATTTACAGCTGCATTAGACGACCATAAAATAATCCTCCTCTGAAGTTTTGCGGTGGCCGAGTCATTTTTACTATTTCCTTTAGCCCACTTAACCAAATAATTAGTTGGCAGAAAGCTTAATCAGCTAACGCTTATTTGCTATATGTGGTAGTCCAGTAGCCTATGCTAAAACAGTTCGCAACTTCGGCTACCAAGGCATTTCACTAGCTAGCTAACCCTAACCGGCAAATATTCCATCTGTCAAACGTGTTTGACGGCTTGTCAGTCGTGTACATTCCGCAAATGTCTACCTGGGCTATGCTGCACGAATGTGACAAAGCTAGAAGCTAGCAAGAAAATAATAATAATTAGAAATTCAATGTACATTATTGTGGCGATCTTGCCTGTGTGTAATTAAATAATTGTTAGCTTGTTAGCGGTTAACTTGTCCCGCTCCGCGATCGTGTAAATACTCGTTATTTTGAATGTGTGTAGCCTGCTAGGAATCGCTTCCGTAGCGCTAGCAGCCCTCGGGTTTATGATTTTCACCGTCATGTTTCTGTCATTAGTCAATTAGCCAATACTGTTGTTGTATTCCCTGCCTGTCTCTGTTCTGCGTGTCTCGTGCTGCTGTTTCCCGCTGTATGTAAATCCGACCTTTGAGTGATGTGCCGTTAAGGCTGTGTGATTGGTTAGTTCCGTTGCGCCGGGGCAGCCAATCACGGCAAACGGGGTTTGACAAAAGCAGGCTTCGCCCAGCTATGATGGTCAGTCTACGAATTACCGTTTTGAGGAGATGTCACAAATAAAGCGAAGCTCCCCGGGAGCGATTCGAAAACAGCCAAGCCAGTCTCCGTCTCTGCTTCCTCGCGAAATCGCCACATTGGTGTCCGGAAGTGGGATTCAGCTAGCTGAAGTGGAGAAGGCGATCCGAGAGCTGGAAGACAGACTGGGGGTACCGAGGCGGCGGAAGACCGAGGCAGCAGAGACGGCGACGGGCGCCGATCTGCAGAGCTCGGTGGCGCAACGACAGAGGGCCCCCAGACAACCAGACGGAGCCAGTGCTGTTCGACCAACGCACCTGAGGGAAGCTAACGTTAGCACGCCAGCCAGCTCCAGCATGACAACCACCACGGCAGCTAGCACACAGCCGAAGCTAGCCCGGTTCAGTGGAGCAGCACAGTGGGAGACGTACCTAGCCCAGCTGCAGCTGGCTGCCCGTCACTGCGGCTGGAGCGAGAGCCAGACGGCGACGCATCTAGCACTCGCCCTGGAGGGTCCAGCGCTGCAGGTCCTGCTAGACCTCGATGCTGCCGAACAGGGCGATCTGAAGGCACTGACGACGGCCTTGGCAAGGCGTTTCGGCCAGAGGCGGTCAATGCAGAGCAGTCGGGAGAAGCTCAACAGCCGCCGCCGCGAAGGAAAAGAGAGCTGGGGGACCGTGGCTGCAGACGTGCGGCTCCACGCTCGGCAGGGCTACCCGTCCCTCGACTCGGCAGGGCAGGACGAGCTCGCGTTGCACGCCTTCCTCCAGACTCTCTCCCCGGAACGGTTGCGCCAGCACGTCATCCTGACCACGCCCTGCTCCCTAGACGACGCTCTGAAGGAAGTAGAGAGGGCGGAAGACGTTCTCTGCTTGGTTCCAGGGCAGACAACCCGGCCCCGCGTCCGCGAAATCGACTGCTACGAGGAGGAGGAGGAAGTCCGTTGGGCACGCTCACCCCCACAACAGCGGCGACAGCGCCCACCACCAGCACGACGCGGTCGCTGCTATCGCTGCGACGAGCCAGGGCACCTGGCCCGCGACTGCCCAGCACCAGCGCCCAAGCCCCGATCGCCACGGCCGGCGGGAAACGACGCGGGGGCGGCGCTGTGAGGAAACCGCTGCCCCAAGATCCCATCCTCAACCAGGAGCAGCCTGCTGCGCCTGAAACCAGTTCGGTCCCACTCGCAGAAGCAAATGTTTCATCTGCCTTTGTGAAGGCGGGAACTGAGCAAAGTCGTTCTATTATAAGAGCTGAAAGCAAATTCCAGCCCGCCCTTTTCAGGGCAGGAGAGCAGCCTGCCCTTTTGAGGGCGGAAGAGCAATCCATCCAACAGCGAGTGGGCCGACTGGGAGAGGCGGGCGGGCTATACCTGCATTGTAGGCTGGATGGGCAAGCCTGCTGGGCACTGGTCGACACGGGGGCCACCATCTCCCTGGTGCGACCGGGAACGCTCCCCAACACTGCCTGGTCCTCAACAACCACTCAGCTGCAGTCAGTGACGGGACAGAGGCTCGCCATGCGGGGCAAGAAGATGGTGAGCGTGGAGGTCGGAAACAGAGAGGTGGTGACGCACGAGTTCTGGCTGGCCGACATCAGCGACACGTGCATAATCGGCCTGGATCTGCTGGTCCACTGGGGTGCTACGGTGGACATCGCCAACGCCAGGCTCTCCATCGGTGCCACCACCCTCGCCCTCCACGCCACCCCCAAGAGGAAACGCAGGTCCAGGAGGACCCGTCGCCGAGCAGCCTCAGCCCACCCTCACCAGCCGCCGCCAGCCTCAGCCCACCCTCACCAGCCGCCGCCCCAGCTAACCAACACAGAGCGTGGCTCGCCTGCCCCACTGTCACAACCTGTCGCCCCCTCTGTCGAGACGGTGAGTGCTGTCCGCGAGCTGTGGCGACGCAGCTGCAGCGGCCTCAACCCTCACCAATGCCAACAGCTTGAACGCTTGCTGAAGGACAATGCAGACCTCTTCGCTGCCCGCGATGAGGAATGCACGCAGACCGAGCTAGTGCAGCACGCCATTGACACTGGTGACGCTGCACCGGTTCGTCTGCGCCCTCACCGGTTGTCACTAGCAAAGCGGCTGGGGGCAGAGGAGAAGGTTAGAGAGATGGCCGCTGCAGGCGTCATTGAGCCCTCCAACAGCCCGTGGGCGGCCCCTGCTGTCCTAGTGCGGAAGAAGAACGGAGAGTGGCGTTTTTGCGTGGACTATCGGCGCCTCAACGCCGTAACGCGCAAAGATGCCTACCCTCTCCCCCGCATCGACGAGGCGCTAGACCACATCGCGGGGTCCAGTTGGTTCTGCTCGCTGGACCTCCGGAGTGGCTACTGGCAGGTCAAAATGGCGGAGGATGCGAAGCCTAAGACCGCCTTCACCATCGGGCAAGGGTTGTGGCAGTTCCGCGTGATGCCGTTTGGACTGTGCAATGCCCCTGCCACGTTCGAGCGGCTGATGGAAAGGGTGCTGTCGGCCGTCCCCCGAAGCTGCTGCGTAGTGTACCTGGACGACCTCCTAGTACATGCCAGTAGCTTCGAGCACGCCCTCGCTAACCTCCACAACGTGCTCGCGGCGATTCGCCGGGCTGGGCTACGGTTGAATCCCCGGAAGTGCCAGCTGCTCCGGAGGGAGACGGCCTTCCTGGGGCACGTTGTGAGTGAGCGAGGGGTAGCCACCGACCCAGCTAAGGTGACTGCTGTGCGGGATTGGCCGACCCCAGCAAATGTAGGCGAGCTGCGCAGCTTCCTGGGGTTGGCGAGCTACTATCGGCGGTTCGTGCGGGGTTTCGCCTCCATTGCCAGTCCCCTCCATCGCCTCACCGACAAGTACCAGCCGTTCATCTGGACCACTGCATGCGCAGAAGCCTTTGCCCGGCTCAGAACGGCTCTCACGGAGGCCCCCGTACTGGCGTATCCCGATGTGCACCGCCCATTCATTGTCGACACCGACGCCAGTAACGTGGGGGTGGGAGCCGTCCTCTCTCAGGAGGACAGCGACGGAGAGAGAGCTGTCGCCTACTACAGCGGTGCCCTGAGCCGGGCAGAGCGGAACTACTGCGTGACCCGCCGAGAGCTGCTGGCCGTAGTCAAGGCACTGAGGCACTTCCGACCCTATCTCCAAGGTAGCCACTTCCGCCTCCGCACTGACCACGCTTCGCTCACCTGGCTCCTAAACTTCAAGCACCCGGAGGGCCAAGTCGCACGGTGGTTAGAAGAGCTACAAGAGTGCGATTTCCAGATCGAGCACAGGGCGGGGCGGCACCACACCAACGCCGACGCTTTGTCCCGCCGTCCCTGTGCTGAGCTGGATTGTCAACACTGCCAGCGACAGGAAGATAAGAGCCAGGTGGAGCTAGCGGTGGCTACCGCTAACATCAGCGAGGCGGGGTGGCTGCCAGTGTCGCAGGAGCAGCTGCGGGAAGGCCAGGAGGCTGACAGCACGCTAAGAAAGGTGAGGGGCTGGCTGGAGGCAGAAACACCGCCGCAGTGGGCTGAGGTCTCGGCTGAGGGGCCCGAGCTCAAGACCTACTACGGGCAAAGGAGGAGCCTTGAGCTGCGGGACGGGCTGCTGTATCGGCGGTGGCAGGCACCCGGGCTTGGAAGCGACCTCCTCCAACTCCTCGTTCCCCGAGCGCTCCGGCCCCAAGTCCTCGGGTTGGTGCATGGCTCGGTGGGGGCGGGCCATTTCGGGAACAGCAAGACCCTGCGACGATTGAGGGGGCGCTTCTACTGGCCTGGGTGCCGCCGGGACGTGGAGCTGCACGTCCACTGCTGCGACTCCTGTACGGCATGCAAGGGGCCTACCAGGCGCTCCCGCGCCCCTCTACAACGCTACGTGGTGGGGGCCCCGATGGAGCGAGTGGGGGTGGACGTCCTCGGCCCCTTCCCTGTCACTGAGGCCGGTAACCGCTATGTGCTTGTGGCTATGGACTACTTTACGAAGTGGCCCGAGGCGTACGCGGTGCCGGACCAAAGTGCTGCAACAACAGCAGGGAAGCTAGTCGAGGAGATGTTTGCCCGTTTCGGGGTCCCCGCCCAACTCCACAGCGACCAGGGGCGAAATTTTGAATCGCGGGTGCTGGCTGAGGTCTGCAGTCGGCTCGGGGTAGCGAAGACCCGCACAACTCCACTCCATCCCCAGAGCGACGGACTGGTTGAACGGTTCAACAAGACCCTGACTGCACAACTCGCTATCCTCGCCAGCCAGCACCAACGAGACTGGGACCGCCACCTGCCCCTGGTCCTGTGGTCCTACCGAACTGCCGTACAGGAGTCCAGCCTCTGCACGCCCGCCGCCCTGATGTTCGGACGGGAGCTCCGGACGCCCGTGGATTTGGTGTTCGGGGCCCCGCCTGAAAGCAGGGAACCAGCCCGTACAGAGGCCTGCTACTTCCGCCAGCTGCTGGAACGACTGCGGGTGGCACACGACTTCTCTCGCCAGGCCCAGGACACTGCGGGACTGCGGCAGAAGCGCGCCTACGATCAGCACTGCAAGGGGCAGGCCTTCAAGCCAGGTGATAAAGTGTGGGTCCACTGCCCAGTGCGCAAGAAGGGCCTGTCTCCTAAGCTGCAGTCACATTGGCGTGGGCCTGGCGAGATCTTGGAGCGGCTGAGTGAGGTGACGTATCGCCTGCGCATGCCAAATCGAGGGCGCCTGGTGGTGCTCCACCAAGACCGACTCGCACCTTACCAACCACTCGCCACCGAAGACGCAGCTGGCGGACAAGGTAGCAGCCCTGTCCCCTCTACACCACCGGCAGCAGAGGAAATGGCACAGCCCACCGCGGGCCGACCTACTCGGAAGCGACGGCTACCGAATTATTTAATCGACTACGAGGTAAATCGCCTAGAAATTGTGGGTCGTCGGGGACTAGCGACCCTTTAGGTGGGGGCTGTGTGGCGATCTTGCCTGTGTGTAATTAAATAATTGTTAGCTTGTTAGCGGTTAACTTGTCCCGCTCCGCGATCGTGTAAATACTCGTTATTTTGAATGTGTGTAGCCTGCTAGGAATCGCTTCCGTAGCGCTAGCAGCCCTCGGGTTTATGATTTTCACCGTCATGTTTCTGTCATTAGTCAATTAGCCAATACTGTTGTTGTATTCCCTGCCTGTCTCTGTTTTGCGTGTCTCGTGCTGCTGTTTCCCGCTGTATGTAAATCCGACCTTTGAGTGATGTGCCGTTAAGGCTGTGTGATTGGTTAGTTCCGTTGCGCCGGGGCAGCCAATCACGGCAA
Organism: Anguilla rostrata; assembly: GCF_018555375.3. NCBI lineage: Eukaryota > Metazoa > Chordata > Actinopteri > Anguilliformes > Anguillidae > Anguilla > Anguilla rostrata. The sequence goes on from NW_026986524.1 coordinate 10,448, forward strand.
ACGGGGTTTGACAAAAGCAGGCTTCGCCCAGCTATGATGGTCAGTCTACGAATTACCGTTTTGAGGAGATGTCACAAATAAAGCGAAGCTCCCCGGGAGCGATTCGAAAACAGCCAAGCCAGTCTCCGTCTCTGCTTCCTCGCGAAATCGCCACATTATTTTTGTCTTTATGCAACAGGTGGAAAACTTGCTCTTCAAAGTGCGTTGTCATATTTACACGCCTGTAGATCAGTTATTAAAATACTTGGTAGATTTGTTAATCACCGCTGACCGTGTTAATTTTTATTCGGTAAAAAGTGACTTGCGAACGATCGGTCAGCTAGCGTCACCCAGCAAGTAAACACCACAAACGGCGATGGAGTAGTAGCAGTTAATGGCTCATTAACTGACTGTGGCGAAAACCTACGACGATAACTTGCTTGGTTAACAGCAGGTCTACCAGACAGTTATATGAAAATTAGCCTAGTCAAATCACCAGTAGTCTACACACCTCTGATTGATTGACCATCAGCGCAGTCGATGTTCTTCCCCTGTAGTTCATATTGCTAATGCGTGAGCTAACCACGGATAGCTTACCTAGCTCACTGGCAAGCTGATATGCTAGCTAAGCATATTCGTTTTGCCGAGAAGCATAAATTGAAGATAACTGAACATACTTGTATTATTAATGTCATACATATAACGTGATTACATGACACAGTACAGTCACGGATGGAAATTAAACTCCGTAAACATTTGGCCGCCACCCCTCATTCAAAATGAATGGAGGCGGAGCAAGCGTCTAAAAGTGTTTGCACGCGGACTCTTAGGTGCACGTGCCACAGCGAACGGACGAGTGACATTAATGAAAAACGGCAGTAAATCCTGGTCCGTGCGCAAATGTGCGCAATTGTGCGTGCGCTCCTTGTACCGGCTGCACACAATGAAACACACAATGCCCACTAGAGGGCGCTGCTTACAGAAATAAACGACTAAATGCAAAATATCTTTTTGCATGGGACTGATCTATTTGGGTGGGCTGCCCAGATAAAGTCAATGTATGGGAAACATTGGTGTTACTGCACTTATTTTAGTCTTTTTATTCTTTAACGTCCTCTAGCTTGCGTTATTTCTTTCATTAAAGACTAAAAGCATTAAATGGTACACATACTGTGTATACAGTGTCTTCCCATACATACTCAAATAAAAAGCAATAATACAGCAATAATAAAAACTAACTGAACCGATCAAACAAATCTATTGAAAGTACTTTTTCCAAATAGCAACAATTAAAGTCATGCATATATTTTTAATTCACCTGCGGTTCACTCTGTTGTGGCCTAAGCTGTTATTAGCTTGTACCATGTATTTCATGTCGTTGACCTAAATATTAACAGCATAATTCATCACAAACTGAAGTATAAGTAATTTTCAAAAGATTCAATCAAGGATAACAAAAATGTTTTGAAAATTTTCATTGTGGCCATATTTAATACTGAACATTATTTCTCTGATGACTCAAAATAGATGAACGGAAATTCAGACAGTGTACAAATGCATCGCGATCAAAGACGTCTAGCCCACAGTTCTGTGGAGCTTCCTCAAAGCCACAGTGGCTCTGAGCAGCAGCTGATGTACAGGCACACTTCTTCCGCAACTACAGAAGAATAAGCAACTTCTTCCCCCACCATGGCCAGTGTTGCGCGTGCGGTGTACGTAGTGCTGGAGCTGCTGATCGCCGTGATGTGTTGCCTGGGCAACCTGCTGGCCATCTGGGCAGTGCGGGCCAGTGGCTCCCTGCAAAAGCCCACCTTCTGCTTCATGGCATCGCTGGCGGTGGCGGACTTCCTGGTGGGCGCCGTGGCGATCCCCGTGGCCGTTCTGCTGGACGGCCAGGTCAGGACCTCCTTCGACAGCTGCCTGTTCGTCAGCTGCGTGATGGTCCTGCTGGTGCAGGCCTCCATCCTCATGCTGCTGGTCATCGCGGTGGATCGCCACTTGTGCGTGCAGATGCCCCTCAGGTGAGTCCCGTGGCTCGTGGGCACCAGCCAGCCCCACTTCAGCCACACACCCCGTTCCTTGGCCCTTGTGTGGTGTGAGGTCACTGATGATTAGCTTGTGATTAGAATTTTCTTAATGGAACATTCTGATGCTGATGTCACAATCATTACTGGTAATTGAAAGCAATGGTGTTCTAGAACACTGACTTAGAATCTTGAAGAAAAAACAAAACATTCCAAAAAACCTACTCTTCCAAAATATTAACGAGCACCCAGGGCTGTTCTCTAACATTTTATTAAAGAGAGTGGTATGTAATATGTGCTATGCGTATTTAACTGGAATGTCATTTTAAGTTTGCTCAGTATTTGACAGTGAATCCCTGGGGGACAGTGTTTATTTTGACTGACTAAGGTTCCCCACATTCCCTTGAACATGTCGCTTTGATGAATACCTGCTCATTTAAATATTGAAAAATGAACGATTGTTGCTATGTTTGACAACTGAGATGTGTGTTTAAAAACTTTTAAGTCAAATTTAGGACAGATTTTGTTGAAAGCAGTCCAAAGAAAATAAAAATTTTGAACGGATACAGACTGAATGAATATATAGAATATAACTGTAGTCTTGGACTACCCAATAACTGAACGCAACATCAGTATTATGGTGCTCCTTATTTTTCTCTTTCACGGTAACTCGCGTCGTATGACAACGATAAAAATTTCTCTCTGGTATCTACCATGTCAGTATTATCTGCAATATTCCTTTGTTTTACACTGTGGAATTTAACTGATGCTCTTACCCAAATCCGCTCACATAATTTACACTCTCTGCATACAGTCCATTTATATGGCTGGATATTTCTTTAAGCAATGTGGGTTAAGTGAAGAGTGCAATCGGGAAATCGAAACCCACAACCATGGAGTTATCAGTCCGGCTCTCTAACTACCACACCACAACACGTCAGCATCCATCATGACTAGTTGTGTTTGTTCCTAAAGCTCGGACTATGCCCTCTACCTGGAATAGCCTGCAAAAGGATCTTAAACTTCAGGACCTAGTTATTTTTATTCCAAAACCGTTTCTATATGGACCGCGCTGTGTGCCTGGGGGCTTTGTCATGCTAAAAAAGGAAAGGGCCTTCACCAAACTGTTGCCACAATGTTGAAAACACAGAATCATCTAGAATGTAATTGCATTAAAATTTGCCTCTACTTTGGCCTAGCCCAAACCATTTTTTGTGTATGTCTACGGCTGCTCTTCTTGGCCAGTTCCCTCTTGGAAAACAGATTTCTTTGATTAAAATGGTTCTTGGCACTGTTCAGTATGAGGGTAATCTTTTCCAAAGCTGATTGTGCATATGAATATTGAGCATCCATGTGACAAGCAAGCCAGGCCAGTATGGAAACCCAACGGTGCCAAATTGTCTTAAAAAATACGTCACATAATGGCTATTATTTTTGACCTGTTCACATGGCATTAGTAGCCAGGTTAACGCTTTCCATACATCTTAATCACCTCAACATGCTGTATTTCAACACGGAAAAAATAAACATGTCAAACAAGTACCTTTTTGACTTGTTAAAGTTTGATGTGTTGGTTCTATTCATCTAAAGACGTACAGTTTTTTGCTCCTGTTGACATGGCAAGTTTTGCCTTGTCAACAGGTCAGGAAGGTGTATTTAAGGCTTTTTGGCACCGCTCACTTTTCGTAGGCCAGGAGCGAGAGAACGTGTGGAGTCAGGTTCTGCTGTGTTTTTGCAGATACAAGCGCAGCTTCACGCAGAGGCGCTGCTGGGCCGTGGTCGGAGCGTGCTGGCTGCTCGCCTTCGCGTTCAGTTTCACGCCCATGTTCGGCTGGTACAACCGCCAGACCCTGGCCAAGATGGGGAACTCCACCACCAGCGTCTGCAGTTACTTGGACGTCATCCCCTTGACTTACCTGGTTTACTTCCAGTTCTTCGGGTGCACGCTGCTCCCCCTGCTGGTGATGTGTGCCCTCTACGTCCATGTCTTCCGCTCCATCTCCAAGCGGCTGCAGAGGAGCCAGGCCCGGGCCGCCGAATCCCATGCGTACTACGCCAAAGAGCGGAAGCTGGCCAAGTCCCTGCTGCTGGTCGTGGTCCTCTTCGCCATCGGCTTGTTGCCGCTGAGCCTCATGCACTGCGTAGCGTTCTTTGGAGGCGACGTCTCTCAGGACGTCTTCTATGTCGGGATCCTCCTCATGCACGCCAACTCCGCCGTCAATCCGGTCATGTACGCCTTCAAGGTGCCGAAGATCCGCAGTGCGTACCTGCGGGCCTGGAGGAAGTGCGCCCTCTGCTGGCGGCAGGGGGTGTCACAGAGCCCCGACAGCATGGACTTCAGGACCAGAAGCAATCCATCGAAGACCTGACCAAGGAACGAGATTATTTTGAAAGTAGTCGACACACAGTCTAACTGTGTGCCCATATTACCATCAATAAGCCATTCTGCTTACTGTTAATCAGCACCATTTTAAAACATCGGGTGGGATTCAATCGACATTTGTCCTTAACTTTGACTAACAAAATCAAGAATTATCATAAATAATTGATACAAACGTGAATGTCTGTGACTGAGTGAGTGACTGAGTGAGTGATGAAGTTACACCATTCGTCAGCCAAGTTATGATGTCACACCATTGGTCGGCCGGTCCATCTATTTTGACCTGGTCTTGTTTTTCTTTACAAGAATACTTTGTCGAGTTCAGGAATCTCTGAAATCTCTTACTTGCCAAACTATATTTGCAAAGAAAATTTCGAACATTTGCAATTCCTTGTGAGTCAAAGTTAAATTGATTGTTGATTGAATCTTATATTTTTGTCATTTTTAATTTTACAATTTTATAATGTGTATGAGAACATTTCTTCAGATGCATGTTTTTTTTCTTTTTAAAAATATCGAATAAAATCAATCAATCAATCCATGTAATTGGTTTAATTTATGCTTGTAATGAAGTGCTATTTTAACATACACTGAAGAGACAAGCATGGGGCTTGTGGTTTCTATATCCTGTTTTGCAAAAGGTTATATTTAGATGAGCTAAATTTCCTGTGTTCGGTGTCTACCCGAGACTATATATTTTATCTTTCACAGATATAACTGAAATTCCTTCTAATTTAATTTTTATTATTATTAGGGGGCCAAGCACCGAAGGTGCGACAGCACCCTATTGTTATTGTTAGTTTTATTATTATTATTATTATTATTATTATTATTATTATGGGGCCAAGCACCAAAGGTGCGGAGGCACCCTATTGTTATTGTTTGATTTATTATTATTTTTCTGCCAAGGACGTCTATGGCAGCCCCTATAACTGACTGGTCGGTTTTTACAAAACTTTGCAGAATGGTAGAGGATCATGCCAACAGGCCATAAAACAAATTTTACATTGCTTGGCCAAAAGGGAACGCTATAGCAAGCGATTGAAATACAAACTTTGAACATGTATATCTAATGCTCCGTTTGACCTAGAATCATGAACTTTTGCACACATATGCCGCTCCTCATGAGGAACAAATCTGCCTCAAGGACCCATAACTTCCGGTTACTTTGATTTTCCGCCATTTTTATTTTTATGCAAAACTATAAACGATCAAACTCCACCTAGGGTTTTTCACCAATCTGCACAAACCTTAGTATACATAATCTATGGAGCAATCTCTACTAATTTAAGGCATAACCACTATGTCGATTTTTTCTAAACTTGGCACATTGGTATAGGGGCACTCCAAATGGACAGACAACAAATATGAAGCCGATCGGCCATAAGGTGACGCTATCATGAGCTAATAGGTGTGGTTTTTGGATAACTTTGAACAAGCATATCTCCTGCCCCATCTCTTGGCCCCCGTAATCGCTGCTTGCAGCTATTATTAGGGGTCCAAGCAGCGAAGCTGGTGGAACCCTATTGTATCTGTTAGGATTATTCTTATTATTATTATTATTATTTTTCTCCGCTAAAAGTGTCTGAGGCTCAGCAACCATAAGTCCTGGAGCAACCAAATTTGGCAGGTGGGTTCCTATGGGCCCCCACTACTCAGGCACTAAAAATCACGTACGTCGGCCAGATGGTGGCGCTATAACAAAGGGTTTTGCGTAAAAGGCCATAACTCCCACACCATAAGTTAGATGAACACAAAACTTCATCGACCTATGCATCTGAACGTGCTCTACAACTTTGCCATTGGCACCTATGTCTGCCATATTGTTTGCCCGCCATTTAGACTTTTTAGTTGGGGCGTGGCAGTTTTCTCCGCTAAAATGTCTGAGGCTCAGCAACCATTAGTTGTAGACCAACCAAATTTGGTAGGTGGGTTCCTATGGCACCCCACTACCCAGGCACTAAAATACACCTATGTCGGCCAGATGGTGGCGCTATAACAAAGGGTCATAGTTTAAAAGGTCATAACTCCCACACCGTAAGTCAGATCAACACAAAACTTCATCGACTGATGCATCTGAATGTGCTCTACAACTTTCTGGGAGCACCTATGTCCGCCATATGGTTTGCACACCATTTGGACTTTTTCATTAGGTGGGGTGCGGAAAAGCTGGAGCTCCAAATCCAAGCGATTACGACACCGAATAAACTTCTTTACGGCAAGCGACAACCATGGCGACGCAAGTAATCCGACACCGTAGGGTCTAGTTTTTATCAGTGAAAGGACGGTCTGACACTGCCACCTAGCGTGCATGCTAGGATAGGCTACCAAAAGTAAAAGCTTTCTGAGAGGATGAATAATTACTTTTCTTTGGCATGGATCCATTTGAAGACAGTTTCGGGTGAGTTCATTAAGTCTTTAAATCTGTCATTATGCTGAGAAATAGCTAAACCATTTTACAATGACGGTAATACGTATATAGTCCGCTTCGTTCCGTTGCTACCATGAGATAACAGACTATCTTGTGTCTACAGCGGCAGTTTCTCGCTGCAATTTCAAACATTGAATATTCACAAAAGACGCAATTTATGCTGTACTCTGCAGATGTCTAAATAAATAATACGCTACGGTCAAGCTTTGAGAGGATGAATAATTACTTTTCTTTGGCATGGATCCATTTGAAGACAGTTTCGGGTGAGTTCGTTAAGTCTTTAAATCTGTCATTATGCTGAGAAATAGCTAAACCATTTTATTGATAGGTTCTGAGTTTCTGTGCAAACGCGCGAAAGCACGCTAGTATAATGAAACAATGACGGTAGCCTCATAGTCCGCTTCGTTCCGTTGCTATCATAACATAACGACCTACAGCTGCAGTTTCTCACTGCAATTACTAATGTTGAATATAAACAAAAGACGCAATTTATGCTGTAGTCTGCCAATGTCTAAATAAATAATACGGTCCATTTGAAGACAATATCGGCTGACTTCGTTTAGTCTTTAAATCCGTCATTATGCTGAGAGAAATCGTATTCTCAATTTAATCTCTACATTGACTGTAAGCTTAGGGTTGTAACTAGGTAGTTGTTTCGTACGTGACTTAGTCTTAACTCGTCTTAACTATTCCTTCTATTTCTGCATAGTCTGCGTGCTGCTGTTCTTGTTCGTGTTAGTGTTAATCAGTTTAACCTACAGGGTCCAAGTTTAACTATGCGGTTGTTCCCTGCACTTAGAACGGTAGGCTACTGCCCTCTAGGGTTTTCGACACACTTGTTCCTCGTTATGGTAATACATTTTGTTGTACGTCGTTCTGGATAAGAGCGTCTGCCAAATGCCTGTAATGTAATGTAATGCAATATTCCGTAGCAACAAGATAAACCCGACATTAGCCCTAGAATATGCCACTACAGCAGTGAAAACGCTGCTCACTTAATAACGAAATAAACGAGACAATTTTGTTTTTTTTCCTTATACCATGTCATTCTACAGTCAATATCTGGGACTAAACATTTCATAAATATACAATCTTACCATCGGTTTTACGCGTAGAGATGTCCCTTTTGCGAATGAGTGGTCATATATTGTCTTGGACAATCCGTTGGCGAAATATACGCGCATTTTTGATCACTGGGTAGGCTACGTTCAAAAATAGCTGTGCGTAATACCACACCTGTTGCTTACGTCGTTGTCGCCCTTTTTAGGGCAATTTGCCTCGATTGACAATTCATTTATTCAGTAGGTGAGAGTATAAGCTTTCTAACGACGTATAACATGTCTGATTTTGCTTCTGGAATAGCGTTTTATAGGTCAACGTAACGGAATATTTTCTTATCGCATTCACTTGCGCTTTCACTGTG
>NW_026986525.1:0-48857 GCF_018555375.3 Anguilla rostrata
ACACTCAATAAACTTGAAATATATTATGTAAAAGCTTGCATCAACAGTATACATTCTTTTTAAAACATTGTTTTCCTTAATTACAATTGTGTGCACAATACATTAATGATACAACTATTTTGAGTTGAGACATTCATTGGTTTGTACCTTTTTTCACCCACGTCCCACCGGATGTCAGGGTCCACCCACCTCCCAAATCCCAATTTAACCCCTGGACAAGCATAATTAAACACAAATTGTGAGGTTATGTTCAGAGATAGGAATATTCTCTCTGGAGCCTGTCAGCCCTTTTACCCGTCATGCTCAAATAAAAATGCACTCACGATGTGAGCTCCCGGTCTTGGCCCCGAACTGTGGAGAGCAGAACACCTTTAAGCACCCGGGCTGATTAGCTAACGCAACCCAGGAGCGTGTGCTCTCTCCACCTGCTGGCTCAGCTAAGACCAATCTGGTTCACCGCTGGACTGAATGCCACAGATATTGTAGCCAACATTAGTTGGTTTATCCAACTGAAGGGGTTTTGTTATTTTATTTCATTTATTTTCCTATTTATATATATATATATATATATATATATATATATATATATAATATATATTATATATATATATATATATATATAAAGTTTTTTTTTCTTATTTGTTTTTTATATATATTATTCTTAATTCCTTATTATTCTTATTTCTTGGCTGTTATTTTTTGTTTGTTGATCTTTCCATGGGCTGCCTTCATTTCTAATATTTTGAATTTGGATTGCATACATATTTTATATTCAAATATTTGCTACAATCTGTTCATACTGTATAATTAAGGGCAACGCCGTTTCTCAGCACAAGCGAAATAATATAATTCTATACAGATACATTGGGTTTTGTATAGAGAAATGGTCCATGTGCTGATTTTATTTTTTACCAAATGTGGCAAGTATGCCCTTATAATACTGTTTAAAAATGTCTAATTATCATCAACATTAACATCATTATAAACATCCTAGTGACACAAAAACCTAACACTTCTAGCAAAAACATTGCATTTCCTGTTTGCGTTTGCGTCGCAGCTGCTGGCAGCAGCCATTAGCATGCCTACACTCCTCGAGTCGTTCTTTCTCAGTAAGCTTCTTTTCGAGTTTTTGTACCAGTTAAATCTTTCAGTTAGTTACATTCTTTCAATAGGCTACATTCAGCACAATCAGTTAATTTAGGTCATTTGAGTCTTTCAGTACATTTCGTTCATTTGAATCGTTTGGGCATTTTCACCAGTTTCAGTTTCACCTGCATCAGCTTCAGCTTCATATTTGTCAGCTTCAGCCCTGTTTTGGCTTCTACCTACCTCTCTTTCAGCTTCAGTTTTTCTGTTGTATTGCAGTACTGTGTGGGGGGAGGAGGCCATTTCCCTGAAGCTGCACCACGTCAGTGTGGGGATTTTGCTGCGTTTGACTGGGACGGCTATGGAACCCACAGAGGATGGAGTGCCTCCCGGGACATGATTGAGTCTGCCATGCTGCTGTTTTACCGCTGAAGAGACACCATTTCTCCCCATCACTCTCCATCGTTATTATTACATTGCAGCAAATCTCTTTCTACTATCTTTGCTTAATTACAGGTCAAAAGGGGTTCTCTATGTTATTTAGGCTTTTACAGAGAAAGGAGGATACTACTTCACCCTTTAACTGTTTTAGCAGGTTTAAGTGATGTGTAATCCATTTTGTTCTGTTTTTTACTTTTTCATATTTCAGAATATAAAATTGGGGCAGTACAATTGTAAAAACTAAATAAATATATGAAATTATGCAGCATTTACGTTTTCACATTTTCCTTTCAATGTAAGTTCATGGGTGATAAAAACTGATACTGAATTTTCCATAATGGAAATGTGAAGCAGCTTTGCTTAAACCAGAAATATCCATTCATAATAAACAAATGGCCTCCTTTCAGTGGAAAAGACTTCCTTTTCACCCCCTAAACACAATTTCACATGTGAATTTAATCCCTTTACAGTGAATAATAATCATAAAGGGGATGTATTTAAGACGTGTGAAAGCTTCTCAGAGGGTAAGGTTGCGAGGGTAATATTTCAGCATCGCACCAAACAGTGGCGGCTGCTGAGCTGAAAACTGAGGAGGCAGAAAATTTCCCCACTGATTTTTGGTCTCAATTTCCTTCATTAACCATACAGTGATTAAGTCATAAAATACTCAATACCATCAGATATAGCCAGCTCTCCTCAGTTAGGTTAGGCGAGTAATAAAATTGCTTTTTACTTGTGTTGCAAAAATGTGCACATTTCAATGAACATTTTTTTAAAATGATGCATTCATGTACTCTGTTTTCTGCACTTGAATAATATTCATGGCAAGCATGAGCAATATGGCAATTTTGTGTTTTAAATTATATTAAAGTACAGGTTTTGTTAGATATAGCCTTTATTTATGGCAGGTTGTGCTGAAATCTAACAAGGTAGTTAACAGAGTGGTATATGTTTTCATTAAGTGTACTTAGTGAATAAAACATATTTTATATTAATCTCAAGAACTTAGCATGGCAAGGGCATCTCCTCTCCTGGCTGAAGTGGATTTATATAGAAATACGGCAATGATGTCCTCCTCGATATGTATTACTGTTTGAAATATTTCAAATACATACACTGAACAAAATACAAATGCAACACTTATCAATTTCAAAGATTTTATTGAGTTTAAACGTAAATCAGTTAACTGAAATAAATTCATTAATCTATTGATTTCATGTGTTTGGTTATACAGATATGCATTTTTGATTCCCAAAAAATAATATACCATGAAATGAACAGAATACCGATCAGTATCTTGTGTGACCAACATTTGCCTCATGCAACGCATCTCCTTCACATTGAATTAATCAAATTGTTGATTGTAGCCTGTGGAATATTGGCCAACTCCTCTTCAATAGCTGTAGGAAGTTGTTGGATATTGGTGGGAACTGTAATACGCTGTTGTATGCGCTGGTCCAGAGCATCCCAAACAATCCTTGCAACATGGGGCTGTGCATTGTCATGCTGAAACATGAGGTGATGGCGGTGGATGAATGGCACAGCAATGGGCCTCAGGATCTCTCGATAGCTGAAGATCACGATATCTCTGTGCATTCAAATTGCCATGGATAAAATGCACTTGAGTTCTCTGCCCATAGGATATGCCTGCCCATACCAACACCCCACCACCACGGGCCACCCTGTTCACAACGCTGACATCAGCAAACCGCTCACATTACAGGCATTTATCCAGAGCGACGTACACAACTTTTACCTAGAATCCATTTATACAGCTGGATATATACTGAAGCAATACAGGTTAAGTATCTTATTCAAGGGTACAACAGCAGTGTCCTACCCAAGAATCGAACCTATGACCTTTCGGTTACAAACCCAGTTCCTTACCCACTGTGCTACACAGACACCTGTACAGCTGAAACCATGATTCATCAGTGAAGAGGACCGTTCTCCAGGGTGCCAGTGGCCATCGAAGGTGAGCTCTTGCCCACTCACGTCGACTGTGACACCGAATTGCAGACAAATCAAGACCCCGGTGAGGACGTCGAGCACGCAGATGAGCTTCCCTGAGGCGATTTCTGACAGTTTGTGCAGAAATTCTACGGTTGTGTAAACCAACAGTTTCCTCAGCTTTCCGTGTGGCTGGCCTCAGACAATCCAAATCTCTGAAATGAAGCTGGAGGCGGCTTATGGTGGAGAAATGAACACCACTACTCTGGCAACAGCTCTACAGGACATTCATGCAGTTAACATGCATGATCTCTTAACTCTTGAGGCATCTGCGACATGGTGTTGAACAACAAAAAACTCAACATTTTTGGTTGGCCTTTTATTGACTCCATCATAAGGAACACCTGTATAGTGACCATGGCTTTTAATCAGCATTTTGATATGCCACACCTGTGCAGGAGATGGATTATCTTGACAAAGAAGCAATGCTAGCTAACAGTGATATAAACAAATTTGTGGGCAAAATTTGAGAGAAATTAGATCTTTTTGCACATAGAACAAATCTTTGAGGTATTATTTAAGCACATTAAAAACGGCTGCAAAAATATGGTAAATGGACTGCATTTATATAGCGCTTTTATCCAAAGCGCTTTACAATTGATGCCTCTCATTCACCAGAGCAGTTAGGGGTTAGGTGTCTTGCTCAGGGACACTTCGACACGCCCAGGGCGGGGTTTGAACCGGCAACCCTCCGACTAGCCAGACAACCGCTCTTACCTCCTGAGCTATGTCGCCCCTAATAAAGGTATTGCGTTTATATTTTTGTTCACTGTATGTCATTTCCTTCCATTTCACCTTTGCCTTTTTGAATTTTTGATATTGTTATGTTTGCATTGGTCTTAATTGAAAACTGTTAGCCTTTTCTAATAATGCTGAGCATATTTGTATTGGGGGCTAAGTAATAGATAATCATCATTATCATAGTGGCTTGTTGTGTCCAGCTTTGTCAAAATTCATAACACAATGAAACTGAATGTCTTTCAAGGGATTAACACTATTCTCTAATGAGGACATGTAACTTACTGTAGTGTAAGCGTTCGTAGGAGGCTCAGCCATGTGTTGTGTTTGATGCACCAATCTGCTGTGAAGCTAGAACATTCCAGCATTTTCCTCATGGTAGAATATTATATTTTATTGTACATGGTGTATTAATGTCTCCATAGGTATAGAAAGTAAATATTCAAATTTAATCATTGCTGATATGTGCTAGATGAATGTAAAATTTCCAACTGACAAAAACTAGAAACATCTGTGAAACACACTACGGACAAATGTCATCCCTTGGCATGCAACAAAAGATTATATACTATAGAGTACAAAGTGGTGTTTTAATGAAGCACAGGAGTTTACTGTTACATATTTAGGTCTGTGTGTACATAAGTGCATCATATTGCTCTTGCATTAATTCCCACTTGAAAATAATGCACAAGTGAGTTTCATGAGTCACAACAGGTGACTTGTAGAGGAATATATGATAATTTTATGGTTTACTGAAATGCACAATTTAGCCTATTTGGATAGATTTGAAGACACCAGGGTACATGGCTTACATTTTGCTTAATAGTTCTTTAATAGTTCCACATATCACTCTCTGATTTGGCAAACTTGTTGTCAGGGAGGTCATGTTCCAGGAAATGTATAGGTTTATCTGTTTTACAATTGTGACTTTCTGTCATGGGTTTGGGGTGCAGTTCAGCCTATGTCGTGATTTCGGCCACCTGCGTCGTGCAAGGGTATTTAAGATGCTGTCTGACTTTCAGTCCTTGCTTCGATGTCAACTTATGCTCACGTTGAGCCGGTAAGGTGTTCAGAGCCTGTTTAAAAGCCTCCTATTCTCTCACTTCTTAAGAAGCATTTCCCCCTTAGAAGGTTTGTATTTCGGTCTGTGTTTGGGCTTTACCTTTTCGTTTTCCTAAGCTGCGTCTTAGGTTCTTGGGTATCTCGGTGTTCAACCCCAAGTTTTCCTTTTTGTTTTGGGTCTGAGCTGCGACTCAGTCACGTTGGGTTTCCCTGGTTTCTATCCCAACTATTTTCGTCCCTGAGCGGTACTCAGTGTACTCTGTTTCTCGCCCTTGTTTTTTACAGGGTTGTTTTCGGTTTGGCCGGTTTTTAAGGCTTGACAGGGAGTTTGAGTTTTCACTCCTGTCAGTCTGTTTTATTTTTTCCCTTCCTCGTTTCCTCTAGCCTCAGTGGCTTATCACTTCGGGGATAAGATTTTCACGTTCCTGTACAGTTGCGCGTGGTCCTCCGACACTCCCCCCTCCCTCACACTTTCATGATTTCATTGCAAACTAAAGTCATGGTGGACAAATGACCGGGTCCTTGCAGAGGCTGCTGTCCTTTTGGCCAGTACATTTCCAGCAGGACAGATTAATATGGCATCAGGATATGGCTGGCATGTGATGGAAGGGCCATTTATGCTTGACTGCAATAACAAGGAAGGAGTGAATAATCTTGAATGCATACAGGATCATACAGGATGTGGTGATAGCAAGGAGAAAGCAAACAGGGCAGGTGCCATGCCTGCCCTTCCAAGGAAGACGGTAAAAGCAACACAACTTGTTACACCTGCAAAGTGTAAATATGCGGGTCACACACACAGATCCTCACATACTTCCATTCATGTGCAGAATGAACAGATCTCTTGCTGCAAACCCATCACTCCCTCAATCTATTTATCCTTCCATCCAAACAGTAGGGCTGTTCCATGATTTGAAATTATGCATTCAATGTGGATAAAATTCTATGGATACAATTGGTAATGTTCATGGTATTTTTGATGTTCTACCTTCGGCTAAACAAAAAGTTTTTTTATTGGTTAAATTTGTAATACAGGACTCAAACCTTGTAATTTGTGAATTTGTTCATTATGTCAAGTCATCAAGACAAGCAGACTATCATGGCAATTACTCCCAATCAACAGACACATGACACATAATATTTTCATCCTAAATACATGTACCTGCTTCCTAACGCCTGATGAATTTGGTCAAATCACCACACAAGCCTGAAAGGCACAACATTACCAAATACTCAAAGAGCACGTTTTTAATTTTTTATTTTCGTGCAACGTTTTTTTTTTTTTTTTTTAATTAAGGTGCAACAGATGGAACAGTGGGCAAAGTAGGTTGGGACTTTCTTCTGAGAAAGCAAATAGCCTTATGCATACCTTGGATTAAATACAACTTATACATGTATTTCTTAAAGTGAGAATAAGACACAAAAAGCATTAAATTATTTAAGTAATGCATTTTCCAAGCATTCATTAGAATCATATGCAAACAAACCACACAAGAATAATGAAAAATCATCTAATTGATTTCCTATGTATCTACCTCTCTGATAAATTAAATTAATTTCATTGATATGTTAATTATAAAAATAGCCTGTGTGATAGTAACCTTCTTGCTATGTAAAGATAAGCAAACTTAAAACAAAGAACAGTATGTATTTTATTCATAGGTTAATTCAATTCAATTTAATTAAAGTTCTACTTGTTCAATTATATTTTCTCTGTCAAAAACATCATCTTTAGTACTACAAGCAACTGTGTCAACCAACCACAGATGGACAGACTAGGTAAACACTTGTTAATGTTAGCAAACATCTGTTTGCTAACATTGACAACTCTGACTAATAATGCTTGTTACAAATGATAAAGCACAGATAAGTTTCTCATGACAGATTTTTTTTAATCAGTTATCTACATACAGCACAAAAGAAGAGATATAACATGAAAGGTGGAAATTCACTCCGGTAATTTGAAGTTTCCTAAATAAAAGATGACAGAATTGAAGGGAATCCCTGTTTTTGGGTTGAATCTGAAGACATTCAACATGTGTGAGTATGTGTGAGAAACATACAATGTTTCTGAATGCCTGAAATTGTAGGCTACTTATTACACATAGTTTGTTAAACTTGACTCCAAGTTAATATTCTCAGTTACGCCCTTTTGTTGGTCTAACAGCTTTATGATTGGGTATATCACCAACGATGTGACGCAATTGTGAGAATAAAAATGGGTACAGTCCTGCACTGTGAACAAGAAGCAAAGCTTCATTCCACAGCAAAGCGGCTTCTTTCTGCACTGGAACAACACAGCACCAGCTCAAAGAGCCCCACACGGAACCCGCACACCCCTAGGCCAACAACCGAATTCAGGATCTTCAGACCGAGTAAGGCTGAATCATATGTCATTAATTATCATTAATCATTAATTAATCATTATCGATATCTTTGACACCTACTCATGTTTTTCATACCTGTGTTTTATTATTCCTATTCTAGTGTCATCATTGTTTATAACTCATTCTATTCTCCCTTTCACTTTATGTCCTGTATATGAAATCTTATAAAAATCGTGTTTTCAACATACAAAAAAAGTTACTCACACATACAAAGCATTGTCTATAAGTCATTCATTCAAACTGGCAAAATCTACGCCTGCCATTAAATCAAAATGACGCCAAGTTACTCTATTACAAACAATAGGCTATCTTGGCTCACTGAAATTAAAGAAGGTGTATTCCAAAGCAATGATATCCAATGTTTCCTCAATAGTTTCAAGTTACTTGGCCTTGTGTTTATCAATCTTACCATCTCATAATGATGTCATTCGCACTTTGTGTCACATCAAAGTGTCAAATAACTAAAAATGACATTTCAATGAATGTACAAAACTGCTGGTGACTACCTACATGAGAAGTATGCGTACACATATATCCATGCATATAGTGTAGGCAGTCCCGGATGCAGGCTGGTTTGATTGAGAGGCAGAGCGAGATTTTGGAGGGGCCAAGTTGAGGACATGATTCTTAATGAGCAGCGGAGTGGACCTGGGTGAAGAAATGTGAAGTGACCCTTTAAGAAATAGTTGTGGATTATGGCTATCCTTCTGTGAATTTGTAGTCTGATCAACGTGTACCGTTTAGCAATTTCGCTTTGCTATATATGTAAAAAAAAATGGCTGTGACAAAGGGTGCGATGGCTTAAGTATATAAAAGAAACCTGAACCAACAGAAAAGCAACAGAAATGTCCCCAGTGTGTGTACTCACTGATTTGACAGCCATCCAATGAGCCTTCATTGACAAAATTATCAGCAAGCTTGTAGAATTAGAGCTCCCTAGGTCGCAACTTGTGTACCCTTCTGTCCTGCTCCATTTTCTGTTATTTTGTTGAAATGCACATTTAGTGTTTCTAAGGCTAAAAAGGCATTTTGATACGCTTAGCTGTAGGTAGGACTCCTCTTCACTGTTTTGCTTAGCTAGATCACTGACCTTACGTGAGAATTCGAGAAGGAGAATAGGAACACTTGACAGTGGAGAATAGCAGCACAGACATATTTCCCAGCAATCTTTGCATATCAGAAAATAACAGTAACATGAGAGAAATGAGGAGAAATTATGAAATTGAGTAGCTGAAACAATATGTTTTTAGCAGAATGGGCATGTAGGTGAAGTTTGATATGATCACAGACTATAGTGCAAAGAAAATATAGTGACCATGAGCTAGATGAGTTTTATATACCGTTCAATAAGTAAACAGACAGTATTACTAATTACTTGTTTATATACTTGTTGAAGTAACGGGTGAAATTGCGTAGGAAAACAGTAGTACAATTGTACTTTTCTCACTTTCATTACTAGTAGTTATAATTATGAATGAGTAATGTTTTTAAATGAAATGATTTTATGGGGTGTTGCAGACAGTGCATACGTACTAATTGTTTGCATGTGGGTAGACAGAACAAGGTAACATGAATGTAGAAATGAGTTTGCTGTTAAGAACGTTCTCCACAGTAGCCAAGTGAAGGAATATAGTTAGTAAAAACGCCACAGTGGTGAGCTCGTGTAACCTTTCAATAAAATGCATACGGTGTGACGAACTGGAGAGTTTAGGACCAAATGCAGACGGAAACTGAAGTTATAATGAAAACAGAAATTTATTTCGGGGATAAGCACACTCATAGTCAGTATAACAGGCAACAGTTTGTGATCCAGAAAATCAATCAGCGATGCACAGTACAAAAGGGAATAATGGGTCTCGTAATCAAAGTCCAGGCAAGGTTCGTAAACCAGTAAATCAAGCAGCAGAGCAACAGTACAAAAGGGGCAGAAACAGGTCCGTAGTCCAGTAACAAGGTCGGTGTACAGGGCAGTCCGAGGCAAAGGTACATAAACGGCAGGCGAAGAATCAGGGTCATAACGAGACAGGCTGGGCGGGAAACAGGCAAGGATCAAAACGAACAGGCAATCAGAACAGCAGGAACAAACCGATTGACTGGCTCAGTAAACTGGGGCAACAATCTCGCACTGAATGACTGGTGAACAGGGAATATAAACAGTGGAAAACAGGTGCACACAATAACAGTAATGAGTGAAGGGCGTGCAAATGCCTGCTGAGTGAGAAACCGGTAACAGCTGAGAAATGTCATTGAAAAACCACGCCTCCAAAGATCGTAGAAAATTAAAAGATCTACAAGGTGAAGGCGCGGCAGGCGACGCAACATATGGCTGCCCGTGAGTGACTTTTGGTAAACATATGCATTGATGATTCTGATATTCTGATAAGTACAAAAGTAATAGTTCAAAAGCAATAGACAATTATTAGATAGCAAATATAAGTGTAAGAAAATGTTAGTGTAAGATCAGAAAAGATCTGCATGAGGTTGAGGCGGGATTTGATTATCCAACTTTGCCCTTCCCAGTCAATGACATTAGCAGTGTGCCACCATCAAATAGGTGTCCAAGCCCTGAATGTTGTTGGTGAAATGTGTCCATGGTTTTAAAGAAGAAGACAGGTCAGTAAGCACAGCTGAGCTCCAGTTGTATCCATATGGCCTGGCGATATTGTAGCCAGTAAACTGAACGTGTAGAGGGTGTCATAATGCAGTGTATACGCTCGGTGAAAGACGGGGTAGATGTGGTGCAAAACAATAATTGAGAAGTAATTATTTGTGAGCAAATAAGCATGTATAATGTAAGGGGTTAAAGTTAGTTCCCTGCCAATCACGTAAGGGTCACCAAACTGTAAGGATTTAGAATTAGTGACAGGGACTAAGAGACCAAGTGATTAAGAAGATTAAGAAGTTTATTTTGATGTGTTTTGCAATGAGGAAAACCACATTTATCTGACTCCACAAATATGTACAGTATGTAGTATGAACAGTTTATAATGCATATGACAGTTGACATTAACCAAGGATAGGCAGTTATAGGTAAATATTGCATAAACATAACAAGACAAATAAAGACCACTATTCAATAAGAGAAAAGACAACATATTAAGACAAAGAAAAGGAACACAAACAGATTGATGCATGCACAAATTATAAAATATTCATATGAGAAGACTATGGTACCAGGAGAACTGACAAGCAGATTCCCCTTTGACGGTGGTACCAGGGGAACTGTGAAGCAGATTCTCCTTGAATGTTTCTTTGGACTTCCCTTAAATGCAATCCTGAGCAAGCCTTTCACATTACACAGTTCCCTCTGTAAGCCCAAACCATCCACACCACCAAGAGACCCCTACCCTCTACTACTCTCCTCCAGGAAGCATACTCCCCCTCTATCTAAAATCGAGTGACAGTTATAACGTGACCTTATGCTTATATCTGTCTCTAAAATAAATTCTATGGAGGCCCAAGGTGGTGGTCTTTCTATAATCCAAACACTTATGTAGGCAGTACAAACCTGGGATAAACCTCCCCATACCAACTTATGACAGCTCAGTGTGCCAGTCCGCACATACAGTATCCCCTGCATCACAAATGATATTATTCACAGTCCACCACATTTATCACATTATTCCCAGTCATTTACATGCACATACATATAACACTGTCAACAGATCATAATGTGGGCAATGGTCAATCAGGTTCCTGTCTGACCCAACGGTGCCTATGGGCGCTTTTACGACATGTAAACAGACACCATCCTGATAATCCTTTTCTGGGTTCCTGCAGGCCAAGTGTTGGTGGGGTAAACAGGTCGTGAGACCATCCCACGGCAATCTCAAGATTGCAGGGCAATTTCATTGTGTGGACGTGAAGTTGTTTATGAATTCTATCTCTTGAAATGTACAGAAATGAATGTTTTTAAGGGTTGAGTGTCTGTGGCTGTTGCAGTTATTTCTGTGGGGAACTCTGAAAAGTGCCAAACTCTCGGTGCTGTGTAGGCATGGGGCATGCGCTGCCAAGGCGTAACTTGACTGGATAGCAAGGCGTAACTTGGCTGGATAGCATACCTGTCATCTCAAGAAAAATAAGCTGAACTTTGTTTCTTTCAGAGATGCTACTCTGGGCCATTCTCGTGATGTCCTTGATATTGGAGCCCTACCTATGTGATTCTAAATCTGGTAAGCTAAATAAATATTTGAAAACTATTGTCTATTTTCTTGAAAAAGAACGCAACTGAATCAATTCCAAGGATTAAATTTCTAATATATAGTGGTTATTTGTTACATAGGCTAAAGGAAAAACATAGCAAGGCATATCACAGGTACCAAATCCTGCTGCCTATTGACTGCAGGGCGTTTGAAGAAAATGGGAAAAAATGCCCGTATTTCTTTAGTCAATAAAAAAAAAAAATCAAACTCATTTATTTTAACGTAAAATATTTAGACAGAATTGTGTACGGAGAAGGATAGTGCATTTACATTGTTGGAAAATTTTAAATATAAAAGTAATAATCTCGAAGATTTAAAAATAATAAATTCTATTTATCACTAAAAGTCACTATATATCGCCGAATTAGGTAAAACAATGGTGATTGAGCCTATTATTATATTAATTATTATTATTATTATTATTATTATTATTATTTATGATTAAAGAACTGGGTGTCTGTGGCGACATTCCCGGGAAAAAATCACAAGCGGCGCATAGTTAGTGACGCGTTTTCCATCGCCCATCAGTGGTTTGTCCGCCAGAGAGGATCGGCGGAGCTAACGCAACAGGCTCGCTCTTCAACTCACTTGTGTGTGAGCGGCGTACTGTTTTTTCGGTGTCTGATAGCGTTAAAACTGGGGGGGTTATGGAACCCTAATAAGTTTTTGTGTAACATGAGAGGTCATATTATTTGTTGATGTAGATTTCATATTACATTTGATGACAATGTACGTTACTAAATTACATGGCTAACGCTAGCTACCGGACCATGTCAAGAAAGACAACATTAGTTTAGACAACGTTACGCACAGTATCCATCTCTCATATCAGGTTACGTTGCGTTAGCTAGCTAGCTAATGTAATTAATACAATCTAAGGTCAGCTAACAATTAGAAAAAACGCTAGCTAACACTACCGACCGGTACCGACCTCGTAAACCGTCTCTCGAATACAGTGCTTGCTGCAACGTTGCAGTGTAGCTAACCTGTTAAGGCCAGTTCAGATCAATGATTCGCAACGAGACTGGATGCAACTTGCAAAATTCCAAGACGTCTGATTGTAAACGTTCTAAAACTGCACTTGGCGATTTGACAAGGTGGGTCTTTTGAGACCCCAGGGCAAGCAACGGCTCTGCTACTAACCAGTTCTCATTGCTGTAGTTTTCTCTGCAACATTCTAAAACCATTTCGTCTCGTTGCAAATCATTGATCTGAACTGGCCTTAACGTTACCGTTATTTACATTGCCATCAAGTTCATCAATATATTATAATGATCGGAATAAAGCCAGCGTATAGGTGGAGCAGAGCCGGGTCTGATTTCTGTGTAAAGATGTCAAGCCGGAGAAAACTAAATAAAAGAATACGGCAGTAAGGATTAGCGTTGTTATTATTTTATTACGCTTCCTCACATGTTCCTTCAGCCTTGATTCCCTTTTTTGATGAAATTTCCTTTGTTCTTGTTTTATTCGTCTTCTGATTGCTAATTTAACACCCAGCTCAGCTTTATTCTCGAACAGTTTAGCTAGCAAAACCAGAAACACCAGGGGTAACACTTTGCAAGGCAGTTGTTTCAAAAATGTCACACAACAATCATTCTCGAAAAAGACTGTTTATTGTGCACGAGATACATAATTGCACGAGCCACAGCAAATCCCGCAAATTCACCTCTGCAGTGTAAAGATGTTCATACCGGGCAAAAGGATAAAGAACGTTTGTGAAAATTGATCATCACTAATTCTACCCCAGGTCTGCAACAGCATTTTAACCCGGCTCGGCAGTGTAAAGACAGTTTAAGTTAGCCTAATGTTAGACAACGAATGAGTATGTCCTTAACGCTACTTTTATAACAGCCATTTTGTATTCAGTAAATAGTAAGCTAAGTGTTATAGTTGGCGTGGCCCAGGTGCCAACTGACTGACGTCACACAGGCAACATTGGTTGGATCCAGTTGGATCTATGGGAAGTGAGGTCCGAAAGCACACCTGCAATTACCGCTTCTCGCCATTGGTACCGCCAAAGAGAACGAAAAATCTTTGAGATTGTAACTTGTAAAGTCTAAATGCCTGAATTAGTGGCCTTTCTAGTGATAAGGTTATGTGCTTTAATTTGCAGAGATGATTATGATTAGGCTGTTAAGTTATTTAAACATGGATTTTTTCTCCTGCCCTGCAGTAGGTTCTCTGTATATTGTTGAGGACCCAGTCAACAATGCAGAAGCAGACAAACTGCTGAACAAGATTCAATACGTCGCCCGGAGCTGCAAAGAGCTCAAAGAAAAATACCAAGTTCATGACGGTATGCAACTATTTTCAGAACCTGAATCCAGCAGGAACAATTGCGTCAGAAAGTCTTTTCCTAATAACAATGGACGTGAAATGCCATTTTTCAGATGGGCTGTATTACCTCACTACCACAAACGGAATTCTGTACGAGGCGTTCTGTGACATGACCACGGCGGGTGGGGGCTGGACACTGGTGGCCAGCGTCCATGAGAATAACCTGTATGGGAAGTGCACTCTGGGGGATCGCTGGTCCAGCCAGCAGGGCGACAACCCCAATCTGCCGGAGGGGGACGGAACCTGGAGCAACAAGGTTACCTTTGGGTCTCCTGAGGCTGCCACCTCTGATGACTACAAGGTGAACCACTCACTGCTGCCCCTCAGACCCGACACCTCCCACAGAACTCACCATATCACAGTACTGACCTCTCTTACAGCACTGACCATCTCACAGCAATATCCAACTCACAGCACTGATTATCTCGCAGAACTAAATAACTCAAAGCACTAACTAACTCTCAGCACTGACCATCTCACAGTACTGACCGTCTCACAGTACTGACCATTTCACAGAACTTACTAACTCACAACACTGACCTACCCACAGTACTGACCTCTCTCACGGCACTGACCATCTCACAGAACGAACTAACTCACAGCACTGACCATCTCATAGTACTGACCTCTATCACAGCACTGACCATCTCACAGAACTAACTAACTCACAGCACTGACCATCTCACAGTACTGAGTCTGACCATCTCACAGAACTAACCATCTCACAGCACTGACCATCTCACAGAACTGACCACCTCACAGCACTGACCATCTCACAGAACTAACTCACAGCACTGACCATCTCACAGTACTGAGTCTGACCATGTCACAGAACGAACCATCTCACAGTACTGACCTCTCTCACAGAACTAACCAACTCACAGCACTGGCCATCGCACAGAACTAACCAACTCACAGCACTGGCCATCGCACAGAACTAACCAACTCACAGCACGGACCATCCTACAGAACTAACTAACTCACAGCACTGAGTCCTCTCACAGTACTGATACATTGCAAAGAACTCATCGCTCTCACAGAATGACCACCCCCACCCACCCCATGCAGAACTGGCCCTTCCACAGTTCTGCAGTACTGACCTCACCCACAGAACTGGCCCTTCCACAGTTCTGCAGTACTGACCTCACCCACAGAACTGGCCCTTCCACAGTTCTGCAGTACTGACCTCACCCACAGAACTGGCCCTTCCACAGTTCTGCAGTACTGACCTCACCCACAGAACTGGCCCTTCCACTGTTCTGCAGTACTGACCTCACCCACAGAACTGGCCCTTCCACACTTCTGCAGTACTAACCTCACCCACAGAACTGGCTCTTCCACAGTTCTGCAGTACTGACCTCACCCACAGAACTGGCCCTTCCACAGTTCTGCAGTACTGACCTCACCCACAGAACTGGCCCTTCCACACTTCTGCAGTACTAACCTCACCCACAGAACTGGACTGCAGACAGAACTGGCCCTTGCTCCAGTCTAAACGTCATAAAGCCAGCCAGTCCAAAAGAACGGTATACAGTTTAACAGATCCTTATATAAAAGAAGGGCAGAGACCAACATGAAGGAATGGGAGAAGAGAAGGGAAGTTCTCAGTTTTATTGCATGCTGGAATTATAAAGATTCATATGTTTGTATTCAAATCATAATGATATATTTTTGTGTGGGGACGTGAAGATGGTCTAAGATGTGTAATACAGTCCTATCCCATTAGTCTTCCCGTGTAGTCTTTCATCTCAAATTACTAAAGCTAGTTTTCAACACCGGTTTTCAGCAAGTGGTTTCAACCACTTTTATCTTCTTGTGGATTCTGTGTTCTAGAACCCCGGGTATTATGACATCACAGCAGAAGACGTGTCCGTGTGGCATGTTCGGAACAATGCAGATATTAAAGAATGGATCGCCAAGTCCATCTTGCGCTACCACACAGCGACCAGATTCCTGACTTTACAGGGTGGAAACCTCTACCAGCTGTTCAAGGTATTGCATCTATTTATGTATTAATGTATTTGGGAAGGCATTCTTGCTTAAAAACAGCTAACTGTCTAACAGCTGAAAGTACAATCTGCAAAATAAACTCTAGTTATTCATGTAATAAAATAACTGTATTTGTGTGTTGCAGAGCAGTCAAAATGGGTTTTGCTGATGCTGTTTTTCTTTCTGTGTTTCAGCGCTACCCTGTGGGATTCAATTTGGGCACATGCAACACTGACAAAGGCCCAACTGTTCCTATAGTGTATGATTTTGGGAATGCAGAAACTACTGCAAATCTGTATGGGCCACTCTCAAGGGGTATGAAAGCATTAGAAACAGCACAGCCTGGTGTATGTATTAGAAACAGCACAGACCAGTGTGTATAGAAACAGCATGGAGTGGACTGGTGTGTGTATTAGAAACAGCACAGACTGGTGTATGTATCAGAAACAGCACAGACCAGTGTGTATAGAAACAGCATGGAGTAGACTGGTGTGTGTATTAGAAACAGCACAGCCTGGTGTATGTATTAGAAACAGCACAGACCAGTGTGTATAGAAACAGCATGGAGTGGACTGGTGTGTGTATTAGAAACAGCACAGCCTGGTGTATGTATTAGAAACAGCACAGACCAGTGTGTATAGAAACAGCATGGAGTGGACTGGTGTGTGTATTAGAAACAGCACAGCCTGGTGTATGTATTAGAAACAGCACAGACCAGTGTGTATAGAAACAGCATGGAGTGGACTGGTGTGTGTATTAGAAACAGCACAGCCTGGTGTATGTATTAGAAACAGCACAGACTGGTGTGTGTATTAGAAACAGCACAGACTGGTGTGTGTATTAGAAACAGCACAGACTGGTGTGTGTATTAGAAACAGCACAGACTGGTGTGTGTTAGAGAAACAGCACAGACTGGTGTGTGTATTAGAAACAGCACAGACTGGTGTGTGTTAGAGAAACAGCACAGACTGGTGTGTGTATTAGAAACAGCACAGACCAGTGTGTATAGAAACAGCATGGAGTGGACTGGTGTGTGTATTAGAAACAGCACAGCCTGGTGTATGTATTAGAAACAGCACAGACCAGTGTGTATAGAAACAGCATGGAGTGGACTGGTGTGTGTATTAGAAACAGCACAGACTGGTGTGTGTAATAGAAACAGCACAGCCTGGTGTATGTATTAGAAACAGCACAGACTGGTGTGTGTATTAGAAACAGCACAGACTGGTGTGTGTATTAGAAACAGCACAGACCGGTGTGTGTATTAGAAACAGCACAGACTGGTGTGTGTTAGAGAAACAGCACAGACTGGTGTGTGTATTAGAAACAGCACAGACTGGTGTGTGTTAGAGAAACAGCACAGACTGGTGTGTGTATTAGAAACAGCACAGACTGGTGTGTGTATTAGAAACAGCACAGACTGGTGTGTGTATTAGAAACAGCACAGACCGGTGTGTGTATTAGAAACAGCACAGACTGGTGTGTGTTAGAGAAACAGCACAGACTGGTGTGTGTATTAGAAACAGCTCAGATTGGTGTGTGTATTATAAACAGCACAGACTGGTGTGTGTTAGAGAAACAGCACAGATTGGTGTGTGTATTAGAAACAACACAGACTGGCCTGTAATGTAATGTAATGTGTGTATTACAACCCATACTGATATGCTTATGGAGACAACACAGACAGAGATGTTATCATTCTCTTCTCATTTTTGTTACAGGGGAGTTTACTGCAGGTTTTATCACTTTCCGAGTCTTCAACAATGAGAAGGCAGCTATGGCCATCTGCTCTGGAGTCAGTCCCAGGGGATGCAACACAGAACATGTAAGACTGCTTATAGCATGGTGTGCTTTATAGGACATGCATATGCCTGCTTATAGCATGGCAGGCTTTTTAAGACATACATATGACTATATCTAAAGCAAAGTGTTTATTGGAGTGTATAATAATGGCTAGCTATGATTACTCTAAGTTAGAACTAAGGAATAACTGGCATGTTCACTGTGCACAGTTCATTAAACAGAAAGCTATTTCCCCATGTGCTCACCACTACTTTAAATTAGGAAATATCTGAATTAGAAAGTAAGCTAGAATTTCTTAATAAGAGATATTTGTTTGAAAACAAACTGCCCACGTCTACTACTGTTGGGAAGTTTGATTCATGAAACTGAATCAGTATGTTTGAGTCAGTTCATCTAAATGAATCGTACTTTCGAGTCATTGATTCGTTCAATTTATTTTCCCAGACTGCAGTGTGCCTCCGGCTCCTACGTGATGCTTTGTTTTGGTTCTGCTGACAATAAATCACTTTTTCTGAATATAGGGTATAGCAGGGAAATAACTAACGGCTTTAGTGTTTGACATTATTCTGAAAATATAACTAGAGATACATGAATAATTTTTTAATACAAATAACCTTGGCTATGATTACACCACCATGAAATTTGATGTTACCATTTTGACTAAAGTTAAAGTTGAGTTAAGTAAATGCAGATTCAACTCAGATTGGGAGTTGAACACATCCAATCAATTGTTTTAAGAATAGTCGACTGACATCAGACTAATAACGCTGATGGGGGGTGGGGAGGGTCTACACGTCTGCCTGGCTAGCAATCCCAGCAAGCTGCTATATCAAAAATATCTGCGATCCGTTTGTCACTAAACGTCTGTTTTACGATTACATACATCAGGATTCCTTGACATAAACACAATACAGTAGCCGAAAAACACTTCCGGTGAAAAATAATTCACTTGCAAATAGCCAAAACAGACTTCTGGAAATATCTGCCGAAATATTTATAGAACTCTCCTGGCGTTCGTTGGAGACAAAGAGATGATAATTCTGCATGTTTACCTGAAATACGTTGTTAAAGGCAAGCTTGATGCAACTATCTAAAAAGTGAGTGTTGCATTTTACTGTGGATTAGGTTTTGCCCCGGCTGCCTTATTTATACTATAGCCATGCTTAAGCTCGGTTCACAACGTCAAAGGTTATAACTACTATTGAAACAACAATGGCTAGAGTAATACTCAGTACTTTAATGATAATAATAACTATAATATTATGTTTATTGCATTTAGATGGGTCCACTTGGAACATTTTTGTCCTTAGCGTGATGTTGAAAGTTTACATAAAGTTGCTTTACACAACGATGTAATTTGATTGATTCAGAATATTATTCTATGTTTACAACGTTATGATACTAAAATGCATCTCTGACAAGCACAGGGGTTAAACTGGGGGTAAATGCGGGTGGACGGTGTTCACCGACCTTTGATAAATAAATAAATCATTTTGACCGACAGTTTTAAAAATAACTATGACAATCCAGTCCAATTAGGCTCCAGTCCAGCGGCGGCTGGTGATTAAAATTTTTTTTGGGGGGCGCAGTTTTGGGGGTGACAAACAAACTGAAGCAGCACTTCATAGCTAAGCAAAATAAAAAATAAAAAAATAAAAAATATCTAAAAACAACACAACACACTAATGTTGCCTAAACACTGACCAGTACCACTACTTGAACATATTTTGCCCTCCTTAATAATATAAAATAATATGTAGAGATGACAAAATGCCCATTTCACCTACATCACCTAAAGTTACCAACAGGCAACAGCTCAATTTCTAAATATGGAACTACTAAAGTCATTTTTACTGCCAGTTACATTCTATGAAGTCATAAAAAGAGTAGGAAAATATTAGTTAACCCCAAGGTCATTATAGAGCCTTCTGCTGCCATCTTCTGGACAAAATGTGAATATGTGAATGCTGAGGTTGATAGGAAGCAACAGAATTCACCAACCCATGGAATATCCCGGGATTATCGGAGCTCTCACTCTCATCATGGCTACGCAAAATTTCACACAGTCTATTATTCTGGACAGGATGTGTCGATTTTGTCACCTCTTCGTTGTGCCTTCTAATGCCAATCCTGTAGCCTTCATCTAGCTGTTCAGCAATGCTAAGCCTGCCAAAAAAATTTTTGTCTCATACTATTGTCTAGATGTCTGCGGCTACTTTCGCGCCGTTTACATTTTTCAGAAAGATGTTATAGGTCCTGTACCCCCGTCGTTGTCCACAACGCTTCGGTACCGACACTTTGAAATAGCAAACAGGGAAAGCAATAAAAGGCATTACTTACACCACATCCAGCTAGCCAACTCCGTTTGTCATAACAAGAGCGGGAGAAGCCCTGGGTGTAGGCTTGTTCTCGATCACTTGCCTGCTGCTGAATTTGTAAATCGGGTCGGTCCGGTCCAAGCTCCGTTATTCTCTTTTTTTCTTCCAGCGAACGCCTTGTGAAAGGGCGTTTTTGTAAGGAAATAACCAAATTTTCTTTGATTTCCGCGGTTCCACTTGAAGTTGCCATCTCCTGAAAGTACCGGTCAGCTAGCTAAGGAGCAGGAGTGACAGTCGCGCATCCGTAGTTATATTAATGGCGGGTGTGAACATGAAAGATAGCGTCGAGAATTGTCCAATCACATTACATCAAAAAACATAAAAACAATTTGCTGCCAGTAAAAGTAGGAGTGTCTGGGGCGCCCCGTGGAAAAACTGAAGCAACCATTTAGGGAGCAGCCTCAGGTCACCTGCTTGCCAAAAGTTGAAGGACTTACCCTTCACCCAGGAATTAACCAAATACAATTTGATTTTGAAACCAATTTTTTATGAATGCTGACAGGCGCTGGCAGACTACCAGGCGCATTGCAGGAGTAAACAACTTTTATTTTATAATTATTTCGCATTTAGTGGGGCGGCGCCCCAGTGCCCCGCATTAAAGAACCGCCACTGCCAGCGGCGACTGGTGAACTGAAAATTTCTGAGGCGCAAAACTTTAAACTAATCATTGATCTCAACCTGTTTTCATTAGTAATTTTCCTTTATAATCAAGCGTGCCAACGATCGGATTAATCAAATGGCAAGTAGCCTAACACAGCGTCTTCATACCGTGTTAGGGGGATTAAATCATATGTATCCGTTAAAAATCCATTTTAATCACCAAGTACACTTAACAAACAAGATACATCAGTCTGTTATCTACCATGTTAGCTCTCAGAATAACCAGCAAAAACAAAACCTGCACTTCAATTGTGTTTACAATCTTGCCTACGCATTGTAGATATTTGCCATGAATACGAGTGCGGAGAAAGAAGTGCATGTATCCGCAAATAATGTTGATTAAAAATGTGCACAATTTTGTACTGCAAATGAAAATAAATGGAGGCTATACGGCCTAGGCTACTTGCTAAAACTGCATATTTGGGGAGAGCTAGCTATATATGATAGTATATTGAGTAGCCTATTTTGTGGATTAATTGAATTGATACTCAAGGAAAATCAGGGGAAGATTCCGCCACTGCTTAGCAATTAAAACTGATTTTTCTAAATCGCATTTATCATTTAATCTCCCTAACACAATGCGAAGAAGCTGTGTCCCTTTCCATTTGATCAGTCAGATGTTTGTATGCTTGTTAATCAGTGAAAATTAATTAAAACAGCTTGAGATCAATGATTAGTTTAAAGGAAAGTTTTGCGCCTCACCAGTTTAAGAAAGATGGATAATAAAGTGAGGACAAGAGGAGGATGACCGATTATTTTCGTGGGTAAGAAAAATTCTCAGCATTAATGACACTCAATAAACTTGAAATATATTATGTAAAAGCTTGCATCAACAGTATACATTCTTTTTAAAACATTGTTTTCCTTAATTACAATTGTGTGCACAATACATTAATGATACAACTATTTTGAGTTGAGACATTCATTGGTTTGTACCTTTTTTCACCCACCTCCCACCGGATCTCAGGGTCCACCCACCTCCCAAATCCCAATTTAACCCCTGGACAAGCATAATTAAACACAAAATGTGAGGTTATGTTCAGAGATAGGAATATTCTCTCTGGAGCCTGTCAGCCCTTTTACCCGTCATGCTCAAATAAAAATGCACTCACGATGTGAGCTCCCGGTCTTGGCCCCGAACTGTGGAGAGCAGAACACCTTTAAGCACCCGGGCTGATTAGCTAACGCAACCCAGGAGCGTGTGCTCTCTCCACCTGCTGGCTCAGCTGAGACCAATCTGGTTCACCGCTGGAATGAATGCCACAGATATTATAGCCAGCATTAGTTGGTTTATCCAACTGAAGGGGTTTAGTTATTTTATTTTATTTATTTTCCTATTTATTATATATATATATATATATATATATATATATATATATTTTTTTTTTTTTTTTTTTAATTATTCTCATTCTTTATTAAAGTTTTTTTTTCTTATTTGTTTTTATATATATTATTCTTAATTCCTTATTATTCTTATTTCTTGGCTGTTATTTTTTGTTTGTTGATCTTGCCATGGGCTGCCTTTATTTCTAATATTTTAAATTTGGATTGCATACATATTTTATATTCAAATATTTGCTACAATCTGTTCATACTGTATAATTAAGGGCAACGCCGTTTCTCAGCACAAGCGAAATAATATAATTCTATACAGATACATTGGGTTTTGTATAGAGAAATGGTCCATGTGCTGATTTTATTTTTTACCAAATGTGGCAAGTATGCCCTTATAATACTGTTTAAAAATGTCTAATTATCATCAACATTAACATCATTATAAACATCCTAGTGACACAAAAACCTAACACTTCTTACGCAAAACATTGCATTTCCTGTTTGCGTTTGCGTCGCAGCTGCTGGCAGCAGCCATTAGCATGCCTACACTCCTCGAGTCGTTCTTTCTCAGTAAGCTTCTTTTCGAGTTTTTGTACCAGTTAAATCTTTCAGTTAGTTACATTCTTTCAATAGGCTACATTCAGCACAATCAGTTAATTTAGGTCATTTGAGTCTTTCAGTACATTTCGTTCATTTGAATCGTTTGGGCATTTTCACCAGTTTCAGTTTCACCTGCATCAGCTTCAGCTTCATATTTGTCAGCTTCAGCCCTGTTTTGGCTTCTACCTACCTCTCTTTCAGCTTCAGTTTTTCTGTTGTATTGCAGTACTGTGTGGGGGGAGGAGGCCATTTCCCTGAAGCTGCACCACGTCAGTGTGGGGATTTTGCTGCGTTTGACTGGGACGGCTATGGAACCCACACAATATATAGTGCCTCCCGGGATATGATTGAGTCTGCCATGCTGCTGTTTTACCGCTGAAGAGACACCATTTCTCCCCATCACTCTTCATCGTTATTATTACATTGCAGCAAATCTCTTTCTACTATCTTTGCTTAATTACAGGTCAAAAGGGGTTCTCCATGTTATTTAGGCTTTTACAGAGAAAGGAGGATACTACTTCATCTTTTAACTGTTTTAGCAGGTTTAAGTGATGTGTAATCCACTTTGTTCTGTTTTTCATATTTCAGAATATAAAATTGGTGTTGGGCAGTACAATTGTAAAAACTGAATAAATATATGATATTATGCAGCATTTACGTTTTCACATTTTCCTTTCAATGTAAGTTCATGGGTGATAAAAACTGATACTGAATTTTCCATAATGGAAATGTGAAGCAGCTTTGCTTAAACCAGAAATGTCCATTCATAATAAACAAATGGCCTCCTTTCAGTGGAAAATACTTTCTTTTCACCCCCTAAACACAATTTCACATGTGAATTTAATCCCTTTACAGTGAATAATTAACATAAAGGGGATTTATTTAAGACGTGTGAAAGCTTCTCAGAGGGTAAGGTTGGGAGGGTAAGAATTTGGCATCGCACCAAACAGTGGCGGCTGATGAGCTGAAAACTGAGGAGGCAGAAAATTTCCCCACTGATTTTTGGTCTCAATTTCCTTCATTAACCATACAGTGATTAAGTCATAAAATACTCAATACCATCAGATATAGCCAGCTCTCCTCAATTAGGTTAGACAAGCAGCTTTTTACCTGTGTTGAAGAAATGTGCACATTTCAAGGAACATTTTTTTAAATGATGCATTCATGTACTCTTTGTTTTCTGCACTTGAATAATATTCATGGCAAGCATCAGCAATATGGCAATTTTGTGTTTTAAATTATATTAAAGTACAGGTTTTGTTAGATATAGCCTTTATTTATGGCAGGTTGTGCTGAAATCTAACAAGGTAGTTAACAGAGTGGTATATGTTTTCATTAAGTGTACTTAGTGAATAAAACATATTTTATATTAATCTCAAGAACTTAGCATGGCAAGGGCATCTCCTCTCCTGGCTGAAGTGGATTTATATAGAAATACGGCAATGATGTCCTCCTCGATATGTATTACTGTTTGAAATATTTCAAATACATACACTGAACAAAAATACAAATGCAACACTTATCAATTTCAAAGATTTTATTGAGTTCAAACGTAAATCAGTTAACTGAAATAAATTCATTAATCTATTGATTTCATGTGATTGGGGATACAGATATGCATTTTTTGATTCCCCAAAAAAATAAATACCATGAAATGAACAGAATACCGATCAGTATCTTATGTGACCAACACTTGCCTCATGCAGCGCATCTCCTTCACATTGAATTAATAAAATTGTTGATTGTAGCCTGTGGAATATTGTCCAACTCCTCTCAATAGCTGTACGAAGTTGTTGGATATTGGTGGGAACTGGAATACGCTGTTGTATGTGCGCGGTCCAGAGCATCCCAAACATGCTCAACAGTGAGGTGAGTATGCAGGCCTTGAGAACTGGGACATTTTCAGCTATGAGGATTGTGTACATCCTTGCACATGGGGCCGTGATTGTCATGCTGAAACATGAGGTGATGGCGGTGGATGAATGGCACAGCAATGGGTCTCAGGATCTCTCGATAGATGAAGATCACGATATCTCTGTGCATTCAAATTGCCATGGATAAAATGCACTTGAGTTCTCTGCCCATAGGATATGCCTGCCCTTACCAACACCCCACTAACACCATGGGCCACCCTGTTCACAACGTTGACATCAGCAAACCGCTCACATTACAGGCATTTATCCAGAGCGACGTACACAACTTTTACATAGAATCCATTTATACAGCTGGATATATACTGAAGCAATACAGGTTAAGTATCTTATTCAAGGGTACAACAGCAGTGTCCTACCCAAGAATCGAACCTATGACCTTTCGGTTACAAGCCCAGTTCCTTACCCACTGTGCTACACAGACACCTGTACAGCTGAAACCATGATTCATCAGTGAAGAGGACCGTTCTCCAGGGTGCCAGTGGCCATCGAAGGTGAGCTCTTGCCCACTCACGTCGACTGTGACGCCGAATTGCAGACAAATCAAGACCCCGGTGAGGACGTTGAGCACGCAGATGAGCTTCCCTGAGGCAATTTCTGACAGTTTGTGCAGAAATTCTACGGTTGTGTAAACCAACAGTTTCATCAGCTTTCCGTGTGGCTGGCCTCAGACAATCCAAAATCTCTGAAATGACGCTGGAGGCGGCTTATGGTGGAGAAATGAACACCCATTACTCTGGCAACAGCTCTACAGGACATTCATGCAGTTAACATGCATGATCTCTTAACTCTTGAGGCATCTGCAACATGGTGTTGAACAACAAAAAACTCAACATTTTTGGTTGGCCTTTTATTGACCCCATCATAAGGAACACCTGTGTAGTGACCATGGCTTTTAATCAGCATCTTAATATGCCACACCTGTGCAGGAGATGGATTATCTTAACAAAGGAGCAATGCTAGCTAACAGTGATATAAACAAATTTGTGGGCAAAATTTGAGAGAAATTAGATCTTTTTGCACATAGAACAAATCTTTGAGGTATTATTTAAGCACATTAAAAACGGCTGCAAAAATATGGTAAATGGACTGCATTTATATAGCGCTTTTATCCAAAGCACTTTACAATTGATGCCTCTCATTCACCAGAGCAGTTAAGGGTTAGGTGTCTTGCTCAGGGACACTTCGACACGCCCAGGGCGGGGTTTGAACCGGCAACCCTCCGACTAGCCAGACAACCGCTCTTACCTCCTGAGCTATGTCGCCCCTAATAAAAGTATTGCGTTTATATTTTTGTTCACTGTATGTCATTTCCTTCCATTTCACCTTTGCCTTAGCCAGAATTTT
This sequence comes from Anguilla rostrata, assembly GCF_018555375.3. Taxonomy (NCBI): domain Eukaryota; kingdom Metazoa; phylum Chordata; class Actinopteri; order Anguilliformes; family Anguillidae; genus Anguilla; species Anguilla rostrata. The sequence goes on from NW_026986525.1 coordinate 26,307, forward strand.
GATATTGTTATGTTTGCATTGGTCTTAATTGAAAACTGTTAGCCTTTTCTAATAATGCTGAGCATATTTGTATTGGGGGCTAAGTAATAGATAATCATCATTATCGTAGTGGCTTGTTGTGTTCAGCTTTGTCAAAATTCATAACACAATGAAACTGAATGTCTTTCAAGGGATTAACACTATTCTCTAATGAGGACATGTAACTTACTGTAGTGTAAGCGTTCGTAGGAGGCTCAGCCATGTGTTGTGTTTGATGCACCAATCTGCTGTGAAGCTAGAACATTCCAGCATTTTCCTCATGGTAGAATATTATATTTTATTGTACATAAGGCAGACTATGGTGTATTAATGTCTCCATGGGTATAGAAAGTAAATATTCAAATTTACTAATTGCTGATATGTGCCAGATGAATGTAAAATTTCCAACTGACAAAAACTAGAAACATCTGTGAGACACACTACAGACAAATGTCATCCCTTGGCATGCAACAAAAGATTATATACTATAGAGTACAAAGTGGTGTTTTAATGAAGCACGGGAGTTTATTGTTACATATTTAGGTCTGTGTGTACATAAGTGCATCATATTGCTTTTGCATTAATTCCCACTTGAAAATAATGCACAAGTGAGTTTCATGAGTCACAACAGGTGACTTGTAGAGGAATATATGATAATTTTATGGTTTACTGAAATGCACAATTTAGCCTATTTGGATAGATTTGAAGACACCAGGGTACATGGCTTACATTTTGCTTAATAGTTCTTTAATAGTTCCACATATCACTCTCTGATTTGGCAAACTTGTTGTCAGGGAGGTCATGTTCCAGGAAATGTACAGGTTTATCTGTATTGTGACTTTCTGTCATAGGTTTGGGGTGCAGTTCAGCCTATGTCGTGATTTCGGCCACCTGCGTCGTGCAAGGGTATTTAAGATGCTGTCTGACTTTCAGTCCTTGCTTCGGTGTCAACTTATGTTCACGTTGAGCCGGTAAGGTGTTCAGAGCCTGTTTAAAAGCCTCCTATTCTCTCACTTCTCAAGAAGCATTTCCCCCTTAGAAGGTTTGTATTTCGGTCTGTGTTTGGGCTTTACCTTTTCGTTTTCCTAAGCTGCGTCTTAGGTTCTTGGGTATCTCGGTGTTCGACCCCAAGTTTTCCTTTTTGTTTTGGGTCTGAGCTGCGACTCAGTCACGTTGGGTTTCCCTGGTTTCTATCCCAACTATTTTCGTTCCTGAGCGGTACTCAGTGTACTCTGTTTCTCGCCCTTGTTTTTTACAGGGTTGTTTTCGGTTTGGTCGGTTTTTAAGGCTTGACAGAGAGTTTGAGTTTTCACTCCTGTCAGTCTGTTTTATTTTTTCCCTTCCTCGTTTCCTCTAGCCTCAGTGGCTTATCACTTCGGGGATAAGATTTTCACGTTCCTGTACAGTTGCGCGTGGTCCTCCGACACTCCCCCCTCCCTCACACTTTCATGATTTCATTGCAAACTAAAGTCATGGTGGACAAATGACCGGGTCCTTGCAGAGGCTGCTGTCCTTTTGGCCAGTACATTTCCAGCAGGACAGATTAATATGGCATCAGGATATGGCTGGCATGTGATGGAAGGGCCATTTATGCTTGACTGCAATAACAAGGAAGGAGTGAATAATCTTGAATGCATACAGGATCATACAGGATGTGGTGATAGCAAGGAGAAAGCAAACAGGGCAGGTGCCATGCCTGCCCTTTCAAGGAAGACGGTAAAAGCAACACAACTTGTTACACCTGTAAAGCGTAAATATGCGGGTCACACACACAGATCCTCACATACTTCCATTCATGTGCAGAATGAACAGATCTCTTGCTGCAAACCCATCACTCCCTCAATCTATTTATCCTTCCGTCCAAACAGTAGGGCTGTTCCTTGATTTGAAATTATGCATTCAATGTGGATAAAATTCTATGGATACAATTGGTTATGTTCATGGTATTTTTGATGTTCTACCTTCGGCTAAACAAAAAGTTTTTTATTGGTTAAATTTGTAATACAGGGCTACAGTTTGACTCAAAACATGTAATTTGTGAATTTGTTCATTATGTCAAGTCATCAAGACAAGCAGACTATCATGGCAATTACTCCCAATCAACAGACAGACGAAACATAATATTTTCATCCTAAATACATGTACCTGCTTCCTAACGCCTGATGAAGTTGGTCAAATCACCACACAAGCCTGAAAGGCACAACATTACCAAATGCTCAAAGAGCACGTTTTTAATTTTTTATTTTCGTGCAACGTTTTTTTTTTTTTTTTTTTTTAATTTTGGTGCAACAGATGGAACAGTGGGCAAAGTAGGTTTCTTAAAGTGAGAATAAGACACAAAAAGCATTAAATTATTTAAGTAATGCATTTTCCAAGCATTCATTAGAATCATATGCAAACAAACCACACAAGAATAATGAAAAATCATCTAATTGATTTCCTATGTATCTACCTCTCTGATAAATTAAATTAATTTCATTGATATGTTAATTATAAAAATAGCCTGTGTGATAGTAACCTTCTTGCTATGTAAAGATAAGCAAACTTAAAACAAAGAACAGTATGTATTTTATTCATAGGTTAATTCAATTCAATTTAATTAAAGTTCTACTTGTTCAATTATATTTTCTGTGTCAAAAACATCATCTTTAGTACTACAAGCAACTGTGTCAACCAACCACAGATGGACAGACTAGGTAAACACTTGTTAATGTTAGCAAACGTCTGTTTGCTAACATTGACAACTCTGACTAATAATGCTTGTTACAAATGATAAAGCACAGATAAGTTTCTCATGACAGATTTTTTTTATCAGTTATCTACATACAGCACAAAAGAAGAGATATAACATGAAACGGAACCCACACCCACACGGAACCCGCACACCCCTAGGCCAACAACCGAATTCAGGATCTTCAGACCGAGTAAAGCCGGGCACCCACCGCACGCGTATCGACCGCGAGCGCACTACGCGCGTATTACGCGCGTAACTGAAGCGTAGTTGAAGTACTGTTATTACAACGGCAGCGGGCGACGTCGTCTCCACCAGATGCGAACGCGTCGCGTACCGGCTGCGAAGCTCGCGCGACACAAGCGAACTGAAGCGTAGTTTTTCGCTTCAGTTCTATTTTTTCGGCTTGTCGCGCGTCACGATGGCCTGTTTATACACAGAAATATGCTCTAAAATGCTAGGTATACATGCTCTGATTTATATTTCATCCTTATATTACTGGGGTGTGTCCCTAGTTACCTCCCAGATATTTTATAAGCAGCTAAAAAAATACAAGCCTTTTCGTTTTGTAAAAATAAAAATAAAAAATAACTGGAACCTGGGGAAAAGGCAAACTTAGTTTCGCTGTCTTATTTTCCCGGAGGGGGTGGGGTAAATTTGAAAATACACCACAGAAAGACGTAGCTATTGAATGACGTAGAAGTGAATGCACCGAGCAGCGGTTTGTTAGCTCGAGTGTTGGAAGGTAGTTTTTAACCAACCATTGCTCAGCCTATTTGACTTCTCCGATGTATTCGTTCGCCGTGTGCTTTCAAAAAGGGCTTGTTAATAAAAATCAGATAATCCCAGATCTTTAAAAAATCAGATTATTTAGTGGTTTGCCGATGAAAATGCACCTATTTTATAAATGAAGTTGTAAGCAAGCCTTTATTGCGCTTGTACTTCAAAGCTTCCGGTGTTCATGGCGTTGTGGTGTTCATATCCCTTCAAGATTAAACTGTTACTGTCTTTTTCATGTATGATTTTACTAAATATGATCCTATAAATGTTTTGACGTGAATGACAAGACAACACGGGAATTCCCAATGGTTGATTACGGATTATTTATTATTATGATGGAAGTGTAGCTTTATACCGAGACACAGCGGGTAAGGCTGGTTTTCGACCGAAGGATTGTAGCGATTTAATTTCGTGGGCTGCATGTTTAAATAAATACCATAGTGGTGTAACAAGGGGGCGCAAGATCAGGTCTGAGGTCACATTCTCACAATAAAGCACCCTCCACATGGCTCCGGTACAGGAGATAGCTCCTTGCAGCAACTGTGGGAGATACTGTTGAAAATAAACAATATACATTCACTAGACTTAGCCAAGGCTTTCACAACTCTCCGACCCTGTTCCACCGTGCGTTAGCTGATGTAATTAATAGCCTCCCTGAAATTAAATCGTGTGTGCGTCAATATGTCGATGATTTATTAATTTCGTCCAGAAATATGGACACGCATTGCAGAGACCTAGATATTATTTAAAACATCTGGCAAAACATGGTGTGAAGTGTAACCCACGCAAAGCACAGATCGCACAAACAGAAGGGTATATGGTTTCACAGGGTTGTAAGAGAATGACCACAAACCGAATTGAAGCCATAACAGAGTGTCGGCGACCTACTACAGTACGAGCGCTACGCAAAATACTTGGTCTTTTTAATTATTGTCGGACCCATATACCCAACTACTCAACAATTGTTCAACCGATAAACGACCTATTAAAGGGAGCGGGGGGTCCACATGACGGGATAGAATGGTCGTCTGAGTGTGAGACGACTTTTCCATTTTATAAAACAAAACTTTGCACCTCCCCGGGTTAGGGCTCCCCAACCCACTTGTGCCTTTCACACTATATACTCATGTAATACAGGACACATGGCGGCGGTACTTACACAAAAGCATGGGGACAGACAAAGGCCGTTGCATATTTCTCCTCTAAATTAGATGCGGTTGTAAAAGCGATGCCGGACTGTTTACAAGCTGTTGAAGCTGCCTCCATTGCCTTAAACCAAGCGTTGCCGTTACTTAGCACACAGGAAATTGATGTTGTAGTCCCTCATTCTGTTCTGTCTATTTTGTCAGGAAAAAGGTCAACAGCAGTACATGTGGCTCGATGGACTTTAAAATGTATAACTACTTTGAACCCAGCTACCCTATTCCCAAATCCTGATGAGGGACAACCTCATCACTGTTGTGTAGAAGGGGAAGGTAATTTTGATAACCAAAGGGTGAAAGAAATCGCCATTCAGGGTGCATTTGACCTATATGTTGATGGTTCATCTTTTTATATAGATGGTAAAAAAACACACGGGATGGGCTGTGTGTACACAAAACGGACAGTTAGTTAAACATGGTAGACTGGTGAATCAGTCAGCACAAGTTGCGGAATTATGGGCTTTGGCGGAAGCGTGTACAGTAATGGGAGGGAACAATGTAAACATATACACTGACTCACGTTATGCATTTGGAGTAGTACATGATTACCTGACCTTGTGGGCTAACAGGGGATTTCTTACCAGTGCAGGATCACCCATACAAAATGGGGGAATGGTAGAAAAATTGCATAAAGCCATTGAACTACCAAAGAATGTGGCAGTAATTAAAATTAAAGCTCACACAAAAGGTACAGACCCACACTCAAATGGGAATAGGTGGGCAGATGAATGGGCCAGAAAGGCAGCCACAGATGGAGAAGTAATAGCTCCCATTGCAGCTTTGCAAACTGCCCAGTTATCCCCCAAAGAAAATGTTTTACAGCTAGAACAACTGCAACATGCAGCCCCAAGGGCAGAAAAATGGCTGTGGATGGAAAATGGGGGAAAGCTGGGGGAAGACAACATATGGAGGGGTCCAAACAATACGGTGATCTTACCAGCTGTTTTGATGAGTACTATGGTTAGCTTATATCACTCCTTAGGACATGATGGAGCACGGCGCATGCAACATCGGATGAAGCAAACATGGTGGCATCCGAAATTAAACACTAACATCAATGACTATGTCCGCAGGTGTATCACATGCGCTCGATGCAACCCCGGACCAACCATCAAAGTGAGAATGAGACAACAGCCCAGACCAGAACAACCGTTTGCCCAATTGCAAATTGATTTCATCGGTCCTCTACCAGGATGTAGGGGAAAGAAATATGTGCTGGTGCTCATTGATCATTTTACTAAATGGGTAGAAGCATTTCCAACAGCGCACAACACAGCAACTGACGTAGCCAAAGTGCTATTAACTGAAATAATTCCAAGATGGGGTTTGCCATGTGCTATTGACAGTGATCAAGGTACTCACTTTACAGGAAAAATCATTAAAACAGTATGCCGAGCACTGGGGATTAAACAAAAGTTTCACTGCCCTTTTGATCCCCAAAGCTCCGGTCTGGTGGAACGTGCGAACCGCAGCTTAAAAAACAAACTAACCAAACAGTTGTTTGCAGGCACTGGAGAAGACTGGGTTTCACACTTACCGGCTGTACTTCTTTCCCTAAGAGCAGGCCCCACTAATCCCGAATCACTCTCTCCTTTTGAAATGCTAACAGGTAGACCCATGAGGACTCCTGGGGATTTGTGTATTGCAGGAGGAGAATTGCATGTGATGGGAGATAGGTTGCTGGAATATTGTAAGCTTTTATCTCAGTGTGTACCACAGGACCCACGGACAAAACCGGATCCAGTGACAGACCTGGAGGAGAGCCCCGCAGTCCAACCTGGAGACCAAGTCCTGGTGAAGTCCTTCCAGAAAAAGACATTCGGCCCTCACTGGACTGGACCACATACTGTGCTACTCACCACCCCATCAGCTGCCCGCTTGACCGGAATACCAACATGGATTCACCTGACTCGTCTGAGAAAGTACACGAGTCCAACACAACATGAAGCGCAGCTCAATCCTTCTTCCCCACAAAGTACTGGGAAGCCGGTTTGTGTTAACACACCTTAAGGCAGAAAGATATGCGGATCCGCAGTTCTCAAATGTGCACCAACGCGAGTGGATACATCTGGACTTGGGACCATACTTTTAATCAAACTGGATGGGGATCTTTCCAATGCAACAAGGACATATGGAGAGTTGTAAACTGTCAATTGTGGGGTTTGAAAAACCCAGGAAAACTTCTGGACAATCTTTAAATTGTGAGAAATTGATTCTCTCACCAGAACTGTACACAGGCCAACCCGAGGAGGATGGGTCCCCCCTGCTGAGCCTTGGTTCCTCCCAAGGTTTCTCCCCTTTACTCTAGGGAGTTTTCCTTGCCACTGTTGCCATGTGCTTGCTCACTGGGGGTAAAGGCCTGAATAGGTTATGGGGAATATGGCATTTAGCACCATATTCCCAAATACAAAATGGGGGACTGATAGGTTCCCTGTTTTAGGTACATGTATTACTATATATATATTAGACTATATGTAGTGTATTGTGTTTCCCTCTCTGCCATCACTGTGTCTGTAGTTTGTATGCCTGTATGTCTAGCACCTCTGTAGTGTGTCTCCGTATAACACCTCTAGTGTCTGCGGCAAGGAGGTCACATTCCTATGCTAAATGGCTGCGAGGGTCCACAGGAAGGGACAAGACCATTTGTCTCCGGTCCGCCACTTAACTCAACCTTTTGATGTGTATGAAGGAAAACTGTATATCTAGACACCACACAGTGTGATGGGCAGAGATTCTCTCAGCGCAGCGCCCGAGTGTGCTGGGTCTGTCTCTCCCTTGCGCATTGAATTAAACCACAAATCCTCTGAGGAAACTTTGTCAGCGTGTTCTTCATCGTCCTGCATTTGACTCCACGAATAAGGGCAAAATATCCTAACAATGCCAAGGGATGACATTTGTCTGTAGTGTGTCTCACAGATGTTTCTAGTTTTTGTCAGTTGGAAATTTTACATTCATCTAGCACATATCAGCAATTAGTAAATTTGAATATTTACTTTCTATACCTATGGAGACATTAATACACCATGTACAATAAAATATAATATTCTACCATGAGGAAAATGCTGGAATGTTCTAGCTTCACAGCAGATTGGTGCATCAAACACAACACATGGCTGAGCCTCCTACGAATGCTTACACTACAGTAAATTACATGTCCTCATTAGAGAATAGTGTTAATCCCTTGAAAGACATTCAGTTTCATTGTGTTATGAATCTTGACAAAGCTGGACACAACAAGCCACTACGATAATGATGACTATCTAATACTTAGCCCCCAATACAAATATGCTCAGCATTATTAGAAAAGGCTAACAGTTTTCAATTAAGACCAATGCAAACATAACAATATCAAAAATTCAAAAAGGCAAAGGTGAAATGGAAGGAAATGACATACAGTGAACAAAAATATAAACGCAATACCTTTATTAGGGGCGACATAGCTCAGGAGGTAAGAGCGGTTGTCTGGCTAGTCGGAGGGTTGCCGGTTCAAACCCCGCCCTGGGCGTGTCGAAGTGTCCCTGAGCAAGACACCTAACCCCTAACTGCTCTGGTGAATGAGAGGCATCAATTGTAAAGCGCTTTGGATAAAAGCGCTATATAAATGCAGTCCATTTACCATATTTTTGCAGCCGTTTTTAATGTGCTTAAATAATACCTCAAAGATTTGTTCTATGTGCAAAAAGATCTAATTTCTCTCAAATTTTGCCCACAAATTTGTTTATATCACTGTTAGCTAGCATTGCTCCTTTGTCAAGATAATCCATCTCCTGCACAGGTGTGGCATATCAAAATGCTGATTAAAAGCGATGGTCACTATACAGGTGTTCCTTATGATGGAGTCAATAAAAGGCCAACCAAAAATGTTGAGTTTTTTGTTGTTCAACACCATGTCGCAGATGCCTCAAGAGTTAAGAGATCATGCATGTTAACTGCATGAATGTCCTGTAGAGCTGTTGCCAGAGTAGTGGGTGTTCATTTCTCCACCATAAGCCGCCTCCAGCTTCATTTCAGAGATTTTGGATTGTCTGAGGCCAGCCACACGGAAAGCTGAGGAAACTGTTGGTTTACACAACCGTAGAATTTCTGCACAAACTGTCAGAAATCGCCTCAGGGAAGCTCATCTGCGTGCTCGACGTCCTCACCGGGGTCTTGATTTGTCTGCAATTCGGCGTCACAGTCGACGTGAGTGGGCAAGAGCTCACCTTCGATGGCCACTGGCACCCTGGAGAACGGTCCTCTTCACTGATGAATCATGGTTTCAGCTGTACAGGTGTCTGTGTAGCACAGTGGGTAAGGAACTGGGTTTGTAACCGAAAGGTCATAGGTTCGATTCTTGGGTAGGACACTGCTGTTGTACCCTTGAATAAGATACTTAACCTGTATTGCTTCAGTATATATCCAGCTGTATAAATGGATTCTATGTAAAAGTTGTGTACGTCGCTCTGGATAAATGCCTGTAATGTGAGCGGTTTGCTGATGTCAACGTTGTGAACAGGGTGGCCCGTGGTGGTGGGGTGTTGGTATGGGCAGGCATATCCTATGGGCAGAGAACTCAAGTGCATTTTATCCATGGCAATTTGAATGCACAGAGATATCGTGATCTTCAGCTATCGAGAGATCCTGAGGCCCATTGCTGTGCCATTCATCCACCGCCATCACCTCATGTTTCAGCATGACAATGCACGGCCCCATGTTGCAAGGATTGTTTGGGATGCTCTGGACCAGCGCATACAACAGCGTATTACAGTTCCCACCAATATCCAACAACTTCCTACAGCTATTGAAGAGGAGTTGGCCAATATTCCACAGGCTACAATCAACAATTTGATTAATTCAATGTGAAGGAGATGCGTTGCATGAGGCAAATGTTGGTCACACAAGATACTGATCGGTATTCTGTTCATTTCATGGTATATTATTTTTTTGGGAATCAAAAAATGCATATCTGTATAACCAAACACATGAAATCAATAGATTAATGAATTTATTTCAGTTAACTGATTTACGTTTAAACTCAATAAAATCTTTGAAATTGATAAGTGTTGCATTTGTATTTTTGTTCAGTGTATGTATTTGAAATATTTCAAACAGTAATACATATCGAGGAGGACATCATTGCCGTATTTCTATATAAATCCACTTCAGCCAGGAGAGGAGATGCCCTTGCCATGCTAAGTTCTTGAGATTAATATAAAATATGTTTTATTCACTAAGTACACTTAATGAAAACATATACCACTCTGTTAACTACCTTGTTAGATTTCAGCACAACCTGCCATAAATAAAGGCTATATCTAACAAAACCTGTACTTTAATATAATTTAAAACACAAAATTGCCATATTGCTCATGCTTGCCATGAATATTATTCAAGTGCAGAAAACAGAGTACATGAATGCATCATTTAAAAAAATGTTCATTGAAATGTGCACATTTTTGCAACACAAGTAAAAAGCTATCTTATTGCTAAACTAACCTAATTGAGGAGAGCTGGCTATATCTGATGGTATTGAGTATTTTATGACTTAATCACTGTATGGTTAATGAAGGAAATTGAGACCAAAAATCAGTGGGGAAATTTTCTGCCTCCTCAGTTTTCAGCTCATCAGCCGCCACTGTTTGGTGCGATTCCAAAATCTTACCCCCGCAACCTTACCCTCTGAGAAGCTTTCACACGTCATAAATACATCCCCTTTATGATTATTATTCACTGTAAAGGGATTAAATTCACATGTGAAATTGTGTTTAGGGGGTGGAAAGAAAGTATTTTCCACTGAAAGGAGGCCATTTGTTTATTATGAATGGACATTTCTGGTTTAAGCAAAGCTGCTTCACATTTCCATTATGGAAAATTCAGTATCAGTTTTTATCACCCATGAACTTACATTGAAAGGAAAACGTGAAAACGTAAATGCTGCATAATATCATATATTTATTCAGTTTTTACAATTGTACTGCCCAACACCAATTTTATATTCTGAAATATGAAAAACAGAACAAAATGGATTACACATCACTTAAACCTGCTAAAACAGTTAAAGGGTGAAGTAGTATCCTCCTTTCTCTGTAAAAGCCTAAATAACATAGAGAACCCCTTTTGACCTGTAATTAAGCAAAGATAGTAGAAAGAGATTTGCTGCAATGTAATAATAACGATGAAAAGTGATGGGGAGAAATGGTGTCTCTTCAGCGGTAAAACAGCAGCATGGCAGACTCAATCATATCCCGGGAGGCACTATATCTTCTGTGGGTTCCATAGCCGTCCGCGTCCAGCGCAGTAAAATCCCCACACTGACGTGGTGCATCTTCAGGGAAACGGCCTCCTCCGCCCACACAGTACTGCAATACAACAGAAAAAAAAGAAAGAAGCTGAAAGAGAGGTAGGTAGAAGCCAAAACAGAGCTGAAGCTGAGACAACTATGAAGCTGAAACCAGCTGAAGCTGATGCAGGTGAAACTGATACAGGTGAAGCTAATATAGGTGAAACTGATACAAGTGAAGCTAATGTAGGTGAAGCTAATGCAGGTGAAGCTGAAACTGTCAAAGCTAATGCAGGTGACGCTAATGCAGGTGAAAATGCCACAGAACTGTGGCTGACACTGAGCTGAAGGCCATGATGACTCATTTGTTCCCTACACACTGCAAAGGGAGGCTCCTTTGCTCTGAGCACTTTGAAGGTTATAAGTTTAGAAAATTAAGATATTATATAATAAAGGTGCTTTCATGTGTGGTGTTATATATGCCTGTGAATGCTTATTAAATCAGGGCCATGTTTTCAAAAATGAAAAGAAGGCAGAGTGAGTATGCATGAGCATACGTGTTCATGCGCAGGCATTTCATTCATAGTTTTGATTTGTTTTTAGTTTTCCTTTAAATGAGGCCTGTGGATATTTTGTTTTCAAGCAAATCTCTACTATTAATTAAGAAATTCTACCTTACTTTGTAATTCAGCTATTTCCTAATTTAATGTAGTGGGGAGCACATGGAGAAATGGCTCTCTGTTTAATGAACTGTGCACAGTGAACATGCCAGTTATTCCTTAGTTCTAACTCAGAGTAATCATGCCTAGCCATTATTATATACTCATACTTATGTAAGTATGTCATATAAAGTACACCATGCTATAAGCCGTCATATGTATGTCTTATGAAGCACATCATGCTATAAGCACTCATATGTATGTCTTCTGAAGCACACCATGCCACAAGCACTCATATGTTTGTCTTATAAAGCACACCATGCTATAAACACTCATATGTATGTCTTATAAAGCACACCATACTATAAGCAGTCATATGTAGGTCTTATGAAACACACCATGCTATAAGCAGTCATATGTATGTCTTATGAAGCACACCATGCTATAAGCAGTCATATGCATGTCTTATGAAGCACACCATGCTATAAGCAGGCATATGTAGGTCTTATGAAGCACACCATGCTATAAGCAGGCATATGTAGGTCTTATAAAGCACACCATGCTATAAGCAGTCTTACATGCTCTGTGTTGCATCCCCTGGCACTGACTCCAGAGCAGATGGCCATAGCTGCCCTCTCATTGTTGAAGACTCGGAAAGTGATAAAACCTGCAGTAATCTCCGCTGTAACAAAAATGAGAAGAGAATGATAACATCTCTGTCTGTGTTGTCTCCATAAGCATATCAGTATGGGTTGTAATGCACACCAGTCTGTGCTGTTTCTAATATACACACCAGTCTGTGATGTTTATAGTACACACACCAGTCTGTGCTGTTTCTACACACACACCAGTCTGTGCTGTTTCTAATACACACACCAGTCTGTGCTGTTTCTAATACACACACCAGTCTGTGCTGTTTCTAATACACACACCAGGCTGTGCTGTTTCTAATGCTTTCATACCCTTTGAGAGTGGCCCATACAGATTTGCAGTAGATTCTGCATTCCCAAAATCATACACTATAGGAACAGTTGGGCCTTTGTCAGTGTTGCATGTGCCCGCATTGTATCTCACAGGGTAGCGCTGAAACACAGAAACAAAAACAGCATCAGCAAAACCCATTTTGACTGCTCTGCAACACACAAATACAGTTATTTTATTACATGAATAACTAGAGTTTATTTAGCAGATTGTACTTTCTGCTGTTAGACAGTTAGCTGTTTTTAAGCAAGAATGCCTTCCCAAATACATTAATACATAAATAGATGCAATACCTTGAACAGCTGGTAGAGGTTTCCTCCCTGTGAAGTCAGGAATCTGGTCGCTGTGTGGTAGCGCAAGATGGAGTTGGCGATCCATTTCTCCATCTCTGCATTGTTCCGAACATGCCACACGGACACGTCTTCCGCTGTGATGTCATAATACCCGGGGTTCTAGAACACGGAACCCACACAAAGATAAAAGCCAGTGTTGATAACTAGCTTTGATGAAAAACTACACGGGAGACTAATGGGATGGGAAGTCTCCACACAAAAATGTACCATAATGATGTGAATACCAACATATGTATCTTTATAATTCCAGCATGCAATAAAACAGAGATAAGAACTTCCTTTCTCTTCTCCCATTTCTTCATGTTGGTCTTTGCCCTTCTTTTATATAAGGATCTCTTTTCTTTTCAACTGTACACTGTACTTTTGGACAGGTTGTCTTTATGAACCCGAGACAGGAGGAAGGGCCAGTTCTGTCTGTGGTCAGTACTGCAGAAATGTGGAACGGCCAGTTCTGTGGGGGATGGGTGGGGGTGGTCATTACTGTGAGAGAGATCAGTTTGGTGCAATGGGTCAGTACTCTGATATGGGCAACTACTGTGAGATGTGTCAGTTCTGTCAGAGTTGTCCGTACTGAGACATGTAGGTACTGGGAGAGGTGTCAATGCTGTCAGAGGGGTCAGTTCTGTGAGATGGTTAGTTCTGTCAGAGCGGTCAGTTTTGTGAGAGGGGTCAGTTCTATGAGATGGGCAGTACTGTGAGATGGTTAGTTCTGTGCGATAGGTCAGTACTGTGACACATGTAAGTACTGTGAGAGAGGTCAATACTGTGAGAGGGGTCAGTATTGTGAGATGGTTAGGTCTGTGAGAGGAGTCAGTTTTGTGAGTGGGGTGAGTACTATGAGATGGTTAGGTCTGTGAGAGGGGTCAGTATTGTGAGATGGTTAGTTCTGTGCAATGGGTCAGTATTGTGAGATGGTTAGTTCTGTGCAATGGGTCAGTACTGTGAGATGGTCAGTGCTGCAAGTTAGTTAGTTCTGTGAGATGGCCAGTGCTGTGAGGTGGTCACTTCTGTGAGTTGGTTAGTTCTGTGAGGTGGTCAGTTCTATGAGTTGGTTAGTGCTGTGAGATGGTCAGTGCTATGAGAGACGTCAGTTCTGTGAGATGGTCAGTGCTGTGAGTTGGTTAGTTCTGTGAGATGGTCAGTGCTGTGAGTTATGAGTTAGTTCTGTGAGTTGGTTAGTTCTGTGAGAAGGTCAGTGCTGTGAGTTGGTTAGTTCTGTGAGATGGTCAGTGCTGTGAGTTGGTTAGTTCTGTGAGATGGTCAGTGCTGTGAGTTATGAGTTAGTTCTGTGAGATGGTCAGTGCTGTGAGTTGGTTAGTTCTGTGAGATGGTCAGTGCTGTGAGTTGGTCAGTGCTGTGAGTTAGTTCGTTTTGTGAGATGGCCAGTGCTATGAGTTAGTTAGTTCTGTGAGAAGGTCAGTGCTGTGAGTTGGTTAGTTCTGTGAGATGGTTAGTGCTGTGAGTTGGTTAGTTCTGTGAGATGGTCAGTGCTGTGAGTTATGAGTTAGTTCTGTGAGATGGTTTGTGCTGTGAGATGGTCAGTACTGTGAGTTGGTTAGTTCTGTGAGATGGCCAGTGCTGTGAGTTGGTTAGTTCCGTGAGAGAGGTTAGTGCTGTGAGATGGTCAGTGCTGTGAGAGGGGTCTGTGCTGTGAGTTTGTCAGTGCTGTGAGTTGGTTAGTTCTGTGAGATGGTCAGTGCTGTGAGTTAGTTAGTTCTGTGAGATGGCCAGTGCTATGAGTTAGTTAGTTCTGTGAGAAGGTCAGTGCTGTGAGTTGGTTAGTTCTGTGAGATGGTCAGTGCTGTGAGTTATGAGTTAGTTCTGTGAGATGGCCAGTGCTGTGAGTTGGTTAGTTCCGTGAGAGAGGTCAGTACTGTGAGATGGTCAGTGCAGTGAGTTGGTTAGTTCTGTGAGATGGTCAGTGCTGTGAGATGGCCAGTGCTGTGATTTGGTTATTGCTGTGAGATGGTCAGTGCTGTAAGAGAGGTCAGTACTGTGAGATGGTCAGTGCAGTGAGTTGGTTAGTTCTGTGAGATGGTCAGTGCTGTGAGTTATGAGTTAGTTCTGTGAGATGGTTAGTGCTGTGAGAGAGGTCAGTGCTGTGAGATGGCCAGTGCTGTGATTTGGTTATTGCTGTGAGATGGTCAGTGCTGTAAGAGAGGTCAGTACTGTGAGATGGTCAGTGCAGTGAGTTGGTTAGTTCTGTGAGATGGTCAGTGCTGTGAGTTATGAGTTAGTTCTGTGAGATGGTTAGTGCTGTGAGAGAGGTCAGTGCTGTGAGATGGCCAGTGCTGTGATTTGGTTATTGCTGTGAGATGGTCAGTGCTGTAAGAGAGGTCAGTACTGTGAGATGGTCAGTGCAGTGAATTGGTTAGTTCCGTGAGATGGTCAGTGCTGTGAGTTATGAGTTAGCTCTGTGAGATGCTTAGAGCTGTGAGAGAGGTCAGTGCTGTGAGATGGCCAGTGCTGTGATTTGGTTATTGCTGTGAGATGGTCAGTGCTGTAAGAGAGGTCAGTACTGTGAGATGGTCAGTGCAGTGAGTTGGTTAGTTCTGTGAGATGGTCAGTGCTGTGAGTTATGAGTTAGTTCTGTGAGATGGTTAGTGCTGTGAGAGAGGTCAGTGCTGTGAGATGGCCAGTGCTGTGATTTGGTTATTGCTGTGAGATGGTCAGTGCTGTAAGAGAGGTCAGTACTGTGAGATGGTGAGTTCTGTGGGAGGTGTCGGGTCTGAGGGGCAGCACTGAGTGGTTCACCTTGTAGTCATCAGAGGTGGCAGCCTCAGGAGACCCAAAGGTAACCTTGTTGCTCCAGGTTCCGTCCCCCTCCGGCCGATTGGGGTTGTCGCCCTGCTGGCTGGACCAGCGATCCCCCAGAGTGCACTTCCCATACAGGTTATTCTCATGGACGCTGGCCACCAGTGTCCAGCCCCCACCCGCCGTGGTCATGTCACAGAATGCCTCGTACCGAATGCCATTTGTGGTAGTGAGGTAATACAGCCCATCTGGAAATGTCATTTGAAAATAATAAAGATTCTTTGTGAACCTTAAACTTCAATTGTTATTAAGAAAAAACTTTCTGACGCAATTGTTCCAGGTTCTGAAAATAGTTGCATACCGACATGAACTTCATATGTTTCTTTGAGCTCTTTGCAGCTCCGGGCGACATATTGGATCTTGTCTCCTTCTGCATTGTTGACAATATACAGGAGAAAAAAAGAACAGAAGAAAAAATGCATGATCAAATAATTAAACAGCCAAATTGCAATCATCTCTGCAAAGTACAGCATTAAGGAATTTAGACTATTTAAATGTTTCCAACACTGTAAATGCACTACCCTTTTCCTTCCACAACTGTTTCTAAACATTCTACATTAAAATAAGTGTTTAAATTTTTTTGAAAAAATGGAAACTCCTGGCAGTCAATAACATTACATTACAGGCATTTGGCAGACGCTCTTATCCAGAGCGACGTACAACAAAATAAGCAGCAGAATTTGGTACCCAGGTGCATATGTGTTGCTCTCACCTACAGCACACTATTCAGCAACTGAATGACAGATGCTTTGATACAAATTGCTCTATCAAGCGCTATCAAACTAATTTCACACATACAATCACTCACAATTCATTCATTTCAATACTACAATGGAGTTGCAGATTTTAGGGTGGGGCCATTGTAGAAATATAAATGATAGGTTTATAAATCTGCAGAGACAACACCTTAGACAATGTTCACTGTAAGACTGAATAAACTGTGAAAACACAGCGTCAGGTCAACAAATGCAGTCAGAATAAGGTTAAAGACAACTGTGTGAAGTGCAATCGATTTGTGTGTGTTTCCTGCTCACTTATATCACCAAAGATGTGTGTTCTTTGTGCAATTGATAGGTAAGGGGAGAGAGACGCGTGAAAGTGCACTCCGAAGCAGGGGAAGGGAAAGTGTTATTGAATTTGTTATGAGAAGAAATTACTTATTTAGAAATACTGAGAAATATTGCACTGTGTATTTTGTAACTACTTTTTCCATCTTTTGTTTTGTCTTGTTTTTCACATTTTTGTGGTTTTTCTCAGTTTACCTGTAATATGCATTGCTGTGTTATCCCTTTAGCCTATATAAAAAGTAATCACTATATACTAGAAATTAAAATCTTGGAATGATTCAGTTGTGTCCTGCTAAAAGAAAATGGCAAATGGTTTTGAAACACGGTTTCATAGCTTCTAAAGTCTTAATTCCTATAAAATGGGTAGTAAACATTTAAAAAACACATTAGTCACTAAAGACACTGAAAGCTCTGCATTAGAATACTTTGGACATTTGCTTACCACATTCAGAATGACATAGGCAGGGCTCCAATAACAAGGACATCACGAATATGGCCCAGCGTAGCATCTCTGAAAGAAACAGCTGACGTTTATTTTATTTAGCTCACTTATATGTTATCAATAATTCCATTTAGTACTTATAGCACCTATAACCATCATCAATCTCATAATTTCCATGAAATGAATGAAATGGTTTGCAGGACAATTGATTGTATCTGCAGTCTGGGTGAAAGGGTTGTGTAAAATAAGCTTGTATGCAGGAAGATTCCTGTATTTATTATGGCAGCATTCTGTGATTTTGGGTTAAATAAGGAGGTATCAGACATTTCTTTAGGGAAGCAGAGGAAGTAAATAAATTACAACCATGCCTCTTTTTCTTCACACATATTCCTCACTTTTATTTCTGTGTAATTGCTATTCAGCTGCATACACTTTTTTACTTTAACTTCAGCATGATGTATAACTAAATATTACTAGTCCATATTTACTAGGGGTGTGCAGAGACGTCATTATCTGTATCTGTATCTGTATCTGTTCAACCAACAAAATTATCTGTATCTGTGTTTGGATAGAAGACAGGAAGTGGGCGTGGTTCATACCGGAAGTCACGTTAAATCAGGCAAATGTTGTATTTTTTAACCTAATATTCATTGGCAATGCAATTGTTGTGCCTTCAAAGCATCAAATTGATTTAATATTGGTATATAATTAATCATGAAATATATTTCCACATCCTCATACTGTACTTTTCATCTCTCTCTCTTTTTTATTTTTAACTAAACTAAGTTTTATGAACACTGTTCGTGTTCATTATAGCCAAGACCTATGACTGATATATATATCATGTTACATCTTAAACGGATGAATATTGACTAAAATACAAGGTGAAACGTCGGTTTTTTTAAATATTTCGACTGGGGTTTTTTTAATGGAGGAAATTAACACATACAGCTAAAAAGTGGTTCTAAGCTTAATTTTGATGTATAGGTTGCGGGGGTTTGAAAGAAATCCAGCTGCCACACCAGGCTTGTGTCTCGCTAGCTCCCGCACATCCTCCTCGATGCGAGCGTTTCCCTGAGTGATAGCCGGGAACGGACAGCTCTCAGCCCGCTGCCTGCTGTGCGCTGACTCGGTGGGGGCGACTACAGAATATAGCGATCACTTTTCAATAATGTGTAGTAAATTAAACTACTAGTTAGTGAAATCAAAGTCCTATGTTGCAAACAGAATGGGCATTTTTATCTAGTGGCCATCCACAATGATATGAATCGATTTGAAGAAACATAATGGCTGACGCATAGAACTTGCGGCGCAGTGGCTCAAAGTTTGTTGGTGTGTGTAACTGGTGCCCCCCACCTCTCTCTCTGTCTGCCCATGTAACGTTAGATAGAGGCTATGAGATACATCCCTAATATTTACGATATTTTCTCAGATTTATCCATGTACTGTACATTGTACTTCCATCGCACCACATGGACCTTCCCTTCCAAAAGAGCAAACAAAAACAAAATTGGGTTTGCTAATGTAGCAGCATAAGAGACCAGAGTATAATGTTGAGTAGGAGGATATGTATTATTCATGTAAACACACAAACGGTTAGAGGCGCAGTTACAGAATCCAGTGCTGACCGATATTATGCGCGAATTTGAATGGCTTGTATTAGAGTAATACAGTCATTTTAGATAAAATAAACGGCGTAGTGATCTTCAAAAGGTTGAATTACCTATACCTAGCAACTTTCAAGTCTTGTAGAGTGTTTTCCCACACCGTTTCAGCATGAATGGCAGTGAATGACCTGTCTGGACAAAATGTAAACAAACACGATATCTCAAAAATAAGGCAATTCTGGGAAAAATGGTTGAGGTTTATGTAAACTATGTGGCCGATGTTGATGGCCAATGACATGTAGTAACACTGGTGCGGTCCTTTAACTTTTCTCATAATTACGAGATCCTGATTGTAATATACTGGATGATTATACACTTAATTACTTGAAATAAGGAGGTCTGCCGGTAACGTATAACTGGCTTGCTTTATTACAACTTCAAGCCTGACACAATACATCAGTACTATGATCCAGTACACTTCCGGGGCACAACTGCGGTTCCTTTGTAGATGGCACAAGTATTCCACAGACAAGGTAGTATAGCTATGCAAGTATATATACTATGATACTGATCTCATAATTACGAGATCCTGATCTCGTAATTATGAGATACTTTCTCCTAATTAGGCTACGAGATCTTTTCTCATAATTACGAGATCCTGATCTTTATATTTGCTGATAGACCTAGCTGACATCGTTTTCTGGAGTAAGACAGAAGCGGATAGGACTGTATCATTGATTTACTGTCTCTGTCTCTACCGAACACAGATAAGATCTCATCATTATGATATTACTGCTCAAAATATTTCGGTTATATACGTTATTTTTGAAATTGAGTGTCTTTAAATAGGTTAGTGGTATTTTATAATGAGGATATTTCACACTATAATGTAAGCGTTCGTTAGAAGTTTAGTAGTTTTTGTGATGCATGCAACAATGAGAGTTGGAACATTGCCAAAACGTGGTGGACGGTTGTTTTCGGGTCGTCCCATCCCCATTCAAGAAAACATACAAGAGCACAGAGTATAGAGTTGAAAGGAACATTGCCAAAACGTCCCTTCCCCATACAAGAAAACATATGAGAGTATAGAAATAGAGTTAATTATTACACATTTAGGTACTGTACCGCATTGTGTGATATTATTTCTGCATACTTTTTTATATCAATGTTTCATCTTAAACCTTCATAAGGGGCTCATTTATATGCTTTATAATGGACAAAAAGCATTTTATTCATTTTTGGAGAAATTTTGGATATGTCTCTGGACCCCTAGATATTTTAGACCACTGTAGGCTACTGACCGAAAGCTTGTAATTCCCAATTGAAAATGATACAATAGTGAGTTTCTTGAGTCAAAACAGTTGATTTGTAGTGAAATACGTGATTATGTTGTGATTTACAGCAATGCATAATTTAGACATTTTGGGTAGATTTGGAGAGGCTGGGTACACTGCTTAGTGTTTGCTTCATTGATCTTTAGCAGTTCTACATATCCACCCTTAAGATTTTATGAACTTGTGGTCAAGAAGTTTTTGATCCAGGACAAAGTTTAACCTGCTGTATCTTTCAGTATTTCATTGCAAACTAAAAAAGAGCAAATTCATTTTAGATTTATTGCCTAGACAATTGCATTTGTAGCACTTTATTTCTTCCAAAATTATGAATATGAACTAATCTAAATGGCATAAACGTCTTTTTTCATTTAAGCCATTTTTCAAGTCGCTGTGGTGTTCTCATCTGAAGTTATAAAGCTTCAAATAGGGTACCCCCTTAATGGGCAAGGATTGGCCAGATTTGGCATGTGCACTAAGGGGTTAAGTTCAGGAACTGTATTGTCACACGTGAGTGTTACAGGTGCAAATACGATGTGAACACATGCCACTTGACAACTGAAAAGGCTGACAGAATCCCTTATCATATTGCTCATTTCACTCGAACAGGATATGCTTTAATGAGCTCAAGATGTAAGGGATCGTCCCTGATTAATATGGGCTCACTAGAGTCAAGTGCAAACCACGTTGGGGAGATGTGAAATTCAAAGAGAGAAAAAAAGAGACACTTATAATGAGATTAAGCAATGATCCCATCAAAACACAGCTCTCTGTGTTCATGGTGTTCAGGCAAAGCCTCATTCTGGCACAGTGGTTTGCTGTTGATATAGTGCTGACTGTGACAGTGAAGCCTATTTACAAACAGAACATTTTAAAAATCCACCTCTCTGTCAACCCTTGGTCTTAACGGCTAAGTTTTCAGCAGCTGCTTTTACAGAGAGTAGCACCTTACAGCCTAGCTAAGTTTAATGGAATAAGCTTTTACAGAGAGCAGTTTACAGCCTAACTAAGCTTAATGGAATAAGCTTTTACAGAGAGCAGCTTACAGCCTAACTAAGTTTAATGGAATAAGCTTTTACTAGGAGCAGCTTACAGCCTAACTAAGCTTAATGGAATAAGCTTTTACTAGGAGCAGCTTACAGCCTAACTAAAGCCGCGTTTCCACCGCAGGAACTATACCCCGGAACTAGGAACCTTTTGAGGAACTCAGTGCGTTTCCACCGCAGGAACTAGGGTCTAAATTTAGTTCTGGGGGCTTTGTTTTACCCCCCAAAACGTTCCTGCTCGGGGGGTAGTACTTTCCGAAAGTACAGGAACCTTTTGGGTGGAGCTTGCAGCGCTGAACATTTCTGATTGGTCGAGTACTCGTAGCATTTGTGTTGTATTTATTTTCCGCCATTACCCGCCATGTTTGAAAATATGCAGCGGAAAACCAATTTATTTTCATAATAACTTCAAATCAAACTTGTATGTTATGCGGCACAGTAGCCTACTTTTGGTTATAGCCTGCCAACGTCTTGGAATTATAACGTGTGCTCTTCTGTTCTTTTCTTGCTTTAGTATTCGTTTTATAAAATGCTAAGCATTCGTGCTGGGACAGCATATTACGTAGGCTACCAAAACATTCAAACGGATTAATTCGGTTGCTGAATATTTTCTTCCGGATTTTCTTTGTTAGCCCGTTGTTGACTCAAAACGTTTGATACAGTTATGTGAGGTATGCGGTAGTTCTGCATAATTAACATTGGTGATACAGTACAAGCAAACTGGAAATCACCTTCCGCACTTTTTATCCGGGTAAAATAACAGGTTAATTCTAGTAATCTTCCCTTTAGCTTTTTCAGACTGCCGTAATTTTACTCAATTTTACTGCCATTTTTCAATTCCACGAAAAGACCAGGAAGACTATGGACTCATTTATGGTGCATGGTTCGCATCTGGAGGGCACACTTCGCTGCTCGGCTAGCAGTAACTTCGAAGGAAAGCAAACGGTGGCTGTACCACTACTAATTTACATTTTCACGCAAGTCCGAGTTTTCGTTCTATTCTTGTCATTTTGCGATTAGCCTATATGGAATTGACGACGAGAAAGTAATAAAACAGCAAATTGTTTACAACGTGTGCATGTTTTCTGCTGTTAATGAATGTGTTTGAGAGGATATATGAAAATCAATAAATACAAAAGTAACCATATATAGTCATTGTTGGTAACCCGTTGTATATAAGTGGAATAAACCCCTCCGGGCTGTCCCGGTTATTAGAAAATAATGTAGGCTACTTCGGTGGTAGTATGGGGTTACAGAAGAA
>NW_026986526.1:2500-15000 GCF_018555375.3 Anguilla rostrata
CCAAACTTCTCCTTTTCCCTCTTCCTCAGACAGATGCAAGCAGCTGACATCAAACCTTCGGGAGGTTTCCCCTGCACCATTCGGGTGATTCCCTGTTTATACGTGGATTACCGAGGATTTCCGGTAATTATCTACCGTTAAGGTTCTTTGTGACCAATCTTCACATGCTTAGGTGCATGTTTAGGAATTTCTGGGGTGGAATTTCTGGTTTGATAAGATATCATCATTTTTAATGGGGGGTGTTGTAACAAAATGAGGCTAGCTGGTTAGTTAGCTTTGCTGCACACCTTCCACCTCTAGCCTGTCTCACAAGTAGGTGCCTGGGGCCATATCTGTTCCTACTGTCCATGCCAACTTCCGTCCTTGATTACATAACTAGCCCTGAACAATTGACAGTTCTGACAGTTCAGCCACGTTTTCCTGATAAGCGTTTCGTGAATCACAGTCGAGGACTGTTCTTGTGTTTCCCCCCTCTGCGGAACATTTTTCCGTGCTCTAATCGAGGAGTGAACCAGCGTTGGTGTGCATACAGCCAATTAGCTCATTTAGCCTGGGGTTAATTGGTGGGATCAACAACAACAACAAAAAAAAAAAACCTGCTGCCCGGGGCGACATAGCTCAGGAGGTAAGAGCAGTTGTCTGGCAGTCGGAGGGTTGCCGGTTCGATCCCAGCCCTCGGCGTGTCGAAGTGTCCCTGAGCAAGACACCTAACCCCTAACAGCTCTGGTGAATGAGAGGCATCAATTGTAAAGCGCTATATAAATGCAGTCCATTTACCATCCATTTACCATGATCGTTACATGGGATTATGTTTTTTGGTTTGTACCCTTGAGTTTCCCGTGCAATTAAAAGAATTATATTTTTACGGAATACTCTTGTCTGTGAAGCTTAACGATGCCTCGCCATTTTAAAAGCTGACCGAGATGTCGTCTGACGTCCCGGCAGATCGTTGCACCAGTGAAGCAACACCTGTGTGATCAAATTTCGGGAGGTGATTAGTGGTAGCCGCAGTGTAATGTGTTTACAATGCAATGCCCATCCGTTTGCTTTGAAGTGGGCTGTTCTTTAAAGCTAACTAGCTGTATGCATCCACACATGCACGCATGCACACACACACACACACACACACATGTACTGGTATACATGCATAGATGCAAATATGCATCCATATGCATATGCAAACATACATACTATACACATACCCACACACACACACATGTTCATACACACACTCACATTTGCACATACAAAACATATTAAATTCTGTTGTTTGAGTTAGAGCCTCTCCAAGAATGAGCTGTCATTTATATGGTCTTAGTTTTGGCCTGAAATAGGCAGTCAAATGGACTCTAGGGCAGTGGTCTCCAACCCTGGTCCTGGAGAGCTACAGGGTCTGCTGGTTTTCTGAGTGACTCTGCACTTCATGAATCAATTAGGGCAGTTGATTACACAGTTAACTCAACTCACCTGGTGTCTTGGGTCTCAATTGAGTGCTGATTTTAAGGTGAAAACAAAAGCCAGCAGACCCCGTAGCTCTCCAGGACCAGGGTTGGAGACCACTGCTCTAGGGTCTATTCTTCCAGCTCTGTCAGATTGTTAGTAATACCAGAAGAACAATGTGTTCATAGCACAACATCCTTTAATTTGCTGAGCAATATGTTCATACGCGCATAACAACAGCAGATAATTAGCATGTTTGTAATTGTTGCAGTGTAACATGGTCGTACTACATGTTTTAAGTCTGCAGTAGCATGGATTGTGTGTGTCATGTCCAAATATTCTGGAGGTCTTCCTGATTAAAGTTTAAACATGTTGTAACTTTTGAGCAGTGTGTTTATAAATGTGTAATAATGGTGGCATAGTATGTTTATAAATGTGTAATAATGGTGGCATAGAATGTTTATAAATGTGTAATAAAAGTGACATAGTGTGTTTATTAATGTTTACTAGTTTTGGGATGGGGTGTTTATAAATTTGTAAGAAATGTGCAAAATTGGGTTAATTGACATTTAGTAGTTTTGGCATGGTGTGTTTATAGTGGCGTAATAATAGGGACATGTTGCGTTTATTAATGTGTTGTAGCTTTGGCATGGTGTGTTCATTACATTACATTACATTACAGGCATTTAGCAGACGCTCTTATCCAGAGCGACTTACACAACTTTTTTTTATATAGCACTTTACATTGTATCCATTTATACAGCTGGATAGATACTGAAGCAATGCAGGTTAAGTACCTTGCTCAAGGGTACAACGGCAGTGTACCCCGGGAATCGAACCTGCGACCTTTCGGTTACAAGCGCAGTTCCTTACCCACTGTGCCACACTCCGTCCGTTCATAAATACGTAATAACAATTGCTAAGTGGATTTATTGATGTTTAGTAGTTTTGGCATGTTGTGTTTATTGGTGAGTAATAATAACAGGGACATGTTGTGTTTATTAATGTGTTATAAATTTTGCACAGTGTGTTTATTGATGAGTAATAATAACAGGGACATGTTGTGTTTATTAATGTGTTATAAATTTTGCACAGTGTGTTTATTGATGAGTAATAATAACAGGGATATTTTGTGTTTATTAATGTGTTATAGATTTTGCACAGTGTGTTTATTGATGAGTAATAATAACAGGGACATGTTGTGTTTATTAATGTGTTATAGATTTGGCACAGTGTGTTTATTGATGAGTAATAATAACAGGGACATGTTGTGTTTGTTAATGTGTTGTAGCTTTGGCGCGGTGCGTCTATTCATGTACAACGGCAGCAGGAGCAGCGGCGTCAGCGTCTTCCTGATTCAACGTGTCACTGATGGCTGACGGAAGGTCTCTTGGCAGCGACGGTCCGTCGCATCATTGGACGAGGGCCATCCGTCACCGGCGGCGCCGTTTCCACGGTAACCCCAGGGGCCAGATAGAAAGCCTACACTCACAAACAGCATGTATTATTCATGGCGTACGGAAAGGGGAGCCGATCGGGCGCTGTCCAGGGTTCAACGGCATGTCGGATGTGTCGCGAGTGTGACTGTGCGCGTGCGTGTGTGTGTGTGTGTGTGTGTGTGTGTGTGTGTGTGTGTGTGTGTGTATGTGTGTGTGTGTGTGTGGCTGTATGTGTGTGTGACTGAGTACACATGAGTGCCACATCTGTGTGTGTTTGTGTGTGTGTGTTAGAGTGTGTGACTGAGTACGTATCGGTGCCACGTCTGTGTGTGTTTGTGTGTGTGTGTTAGAGTGTGTGACTGAGTACGTATGGGTGCCACGTCTGTGTGTGCGTCTGTGTGTGTGTGTATGTGTGTGTGACTGAGTACGCATGAGTGCCACGTCTGTGTGTGTGTGTGTGTGTGTGTGTGTGGCTGTATGTGTGTGTGACTGAGTACGCATGAGTGCCACATCTGTGTGTGTTTGTGTGTGTGTGTTAGAGTGTGTGACTGAGTACGTATGGGTGCCACGTCTGTGTGTGCGTCTGTGTGTGTGTGTATGTGTGTGTGACTGAGTACGCATGAGTGCCACGTCTGTGTGTGTGTGTGTGTGTGTGTGTGTTAGACTGTGTGACTGAATACGTATGGGTGCCACGTCTGTGTGTGCGTCTGTGTGTGTGTGTGTGTGTGTGTGTGTTAGAGTGTGTGGCTGAGTACGTATGGGTGCCACGTCTGTGTGTGCGTCTGTGTGTGTGTGTGTGTGTGTGCTAGAGTGTGTGACTGTGTACATATGAGTGCCATGTTTGTGTGTGTGTTTGTGCTTGTGTGTACATGTTTATATATTTGATGCATGTGCAGAAATGTGTATTTGTGTTTGCATGCAAGTGTTTGTGTGAGTCTCTCTGTCTGTCTCTCTGTCTGTCCGTCCCTCCCTGAAGTCATTGACTGTTGATTTGTAAACAGTCCTCATTCAACACAACAGTCCTACATTTGCGCAGAGTTGCGTTTATGCCGAGGAAGGTTGTGTTTACGAAGAGAGCTTACATCTGACAAGAGCTCAATGCTGAAAGCGTTTTGTCTTGAGTTCCACATATTTAATCTATACATGTATCATCAGTTAGACAGGACACAGATCCGGGCGAAATCATCACCTGTTTAAAATGAGCCGTGGCAGTTTGTTTATTTACCAAACACCCTTTCAGACCTTCAGGTAAAGCTTGTTACAGTGGGCCCTGCGTCAGACCCGATCTATTATTCATTTATATATTCTCTGTATTATTATCATCCTCCTTTCTTTCTTTTCCAATTTTTTGTTTTGTTTGTTTTTTTGTTCTTAAGGACAGGGCAATCAACGCAGCAAATGGTGCCTGTGGTCATTTTTATAGAGCATTCACAGCCGGTGTCCGAAACGGGGGTCTCAGGAACGGGAGGGTCGGGGGGGGGGGGGGGGGGGCGTCGTCGCTAATGCATTAACGGCTCCATTACCCTGCTCCTCCTCCTGCTCCGGCTATTATGAGCGTGGCGGAGCCGGGGGGAGGGGGGGGGGTGTCTTTGGAGACTCCCCATGTTGATATTAATAAGCGGGAATAGCGGGATGGTGGGGGGGGGGTTGGTCCGGGTCCTCTTTAGTGCCGTTGTTTTGTCAGAGGGGTACGAGGAGACGGGACAGGGCTTGTTTTCACTTTAGGACTTGCCCCTCACCCACAATCCCAAATCCCAAGCCCAGCCCATCCCCCCCCCTTGGTACACAGACCGCCCCGGAGTCCACTCACTAGTAAGTGACTCTCGCTAACGAGCCCCTAATCATTTTAATCACCTCCAATCAGCAGGGAGCTGAACTGAGAGAGAGAGGAGAGAGAGGGGAGGGAGGGAGGAGGGGGAGAGGAGGGGAGGAGGGCAGAAGGGGAAGAGAGAGGGAGGGAGGGAGGGGGGAGACAGAGGAAGAGAGAGGGGGGAGAGAGGGGAAGAGAGAGGGGAGGGAGGGAGGGGGAAGACAGAGGAAGAGAGAGGGGAAGAGTGAGGGAGGGGAGGGAGAAAGAGAGATAGAGGAAGAGTGAAAGAAAGTGCTCCAAGCCTCCCCCTTTCACTGAGGGTCTAACGCACTCTATAGTTATTATTGATGTACATTATCATTGTTCATTATCATTGTTCATTATC
Source organism: Anguilla rostrata (assembly GCF_018555375.3). Classification (NCBI taxonomy): domain Eukaryota; kingdom Metazoa; phylum Chordata; class Actinopteri; order Anguilliformes; family Anguillidae; genus Anguilla; species Anguilla rostrata. Next base: position 7,575 of record NW_026986526.1, read on the forward strand.
ATTGTTCATGCAGTTGTTCTCGCTGCTTTTGTCGTTCCGTGTGCAAGTAGTTGCTTTGGCAATTGTTGACTTACACATGTGGATGTGTGGTCGTGCCGATAAAGCTCGTTTGAATTTGAATCTGAAAGAGAGAGGGGAGGGAGAGAGAGAGAGAGAGAAAGAAAGAAAGGTGAGGGAGAGCGAGGGAGAGGGAGAGAGAGAGTGCACGGCGGGTATCTGGGTAAAAGTGTAAAAGGAAAGGAAAAGCAGGATGAGGATGGAGGTGGGGGGGTGGTGGGTGGTGGTGGTGGGAGGGGGGGGGTAGTGCAGAGAGATGTGGATGTCCACAGGGGTGGGGGGGGGGTGGAGGGGGGGGGGGGGGGGGTACGTGGCACGTGGCGAAATTGCTTCCAGATCGGAGCCCCCGAAACGTGCGGTGGCGAACAAGGCCCCGACGTGAGGCCGGCGAACCCCCCCTCTCCTGTTCCGCATGGACGGGAGGGAAAAAAGCAGGGGGGGGGGCCGCAGCGCCGCCTGCGTACGGGACGTCCCAAACGCTTCCACATGCGACCGCAGCCGCCGGCAGACCATAATGATGATCTGCTGCTCGGATCCCGTGTCTCCCTGTTCCCGGCTCCTTCTCTAGGATATTACAGGGCGGTTTTGGCAAGAGCTGGGGGGTGAAGGGGAGTGGAGGGTTGTGTGCAAGGGGGGGGGGGGGTAGGCGGGGGAGGTGAGGGGGGAAGTCCCAACTGCCTGCCTTTAAAGAGCTACTGCGTGCTTCAGCTCCAGTCCCCCATACATCCTTCATCCCTCCCTTTTTGTTTTTTTCTTGTTTTCTTCCTATTTTTTATTTTTTTTTTGTAAAACAGGCAAAAACCAACCATCCCTTTGAAAACAGAGCTAATAATATGATGTCAAAAAATATGTTTTGTTGTGCTGCTCACTGGACGACAGAAAGCTGAACCCCCCCCAGCCCCCCCTCCCCCCCCCCCCCCTCCATTATCCCCCTTCGTCCTTATTGGGCCTGTCAGTGTAAAGGGGCGTGGTCATGGTCTAGGGGCGGAGTCATCGCAGGTAGCCTGTGAAAGGATGTAGCTGTTAACGATCAGCGTTTAATGGGACCAGGAAGTGGACGCAAATGAGGCGTGTCACATGGAAGGGGTTGTTTTATAATTCTGCGGAGTACACGGGGAAAAAAAAGGGGTCTGCGTAGGTGTTGTGCGGAATGTGCGGCACGCGCGAAGGTTTCCAGACCACGTCCGCGTCGATGTCGCGCACCTCTCCAAGAAAAAAAAAAGCGCGTAGTTAGCAAACACTGCGCCACAGACGCCATACACAAAGGTGATGATTGGTTGCCTGGTCATGTGAGGTGGTCCAGCGGTCACTCGTATAACTTTCCGTTGCAAATTTTAAACGAATATGGAGTGTTTTGATTAGAGGCTAGCTAAAAATGTTTCACGATACAGGCATACTTTTTAGGCATAAATATAACAAAAATACTTCATGCCAGAAATCTGATTGTGCGGCCTGCAGGACCCGTGCAACGTGCTGCACAAGTTCGAATGACTGCCGCACACAGCGAACGTCACGCAAACTACGCAGAAGTATAAAAACAGCCTTCAGAGCGACGCTGACACCTCCAAGGCCTCCTGAAGGTGGAGCAGCAGCCAGGACCCAGGAGTTCGAGGCCAGGCAGCTGTGCCGACGGTTTTATACACATATTACAGTGCGATCGACTGAATCTTTCATTAGTGGTTTGCGGGGTCTGACCACCGCTATGGCGGATGCCAATTTTGGGGGAAAATAACGGCCAAGATTTGGGGACAAACAGGGACTCTCTCCCGCGCTCTCTCCATTTTTGTCTGTCTCCCCTCTCTCTCATTCTCTCATTCTCTCTCTCTCTCTCTCTCTCTCTCTCTTCATTTCTCCATCTCTCTCTCTCCTTTATTACTCTTCTTCAAAATGGCGGCAGCGCACCGCGTGCTGTTTTCTTTCCTGTTTCCGCTTCCTGGTCCTGGAACCCGGGCGGCTGGCTGTGGGTAGCGCTCAAACCTCCTGACTGTAAAAAAAACAAAAAAATGGGCGTGCAGAAAGTTGCTCTCTCTCTTTTTTTAGCGTTATTTTATTTTCGTACACTAGACAGGCTTTCCGTCGGTGGTGGGGGGGGGGTGGGGGGGCGGGTGGTGGAGCTGGCGGCCGGCAGCGGCAGCGGCGGCGGCGACGTGGGGCCTGGTCACCGCAGGGGTGGGCGAAACGCCGTGCCAGACCACCCAGCGGGACCCGCCGCAGACCCGTCGGCCCGCTTGGCACCGGCTTCAGAGCGGTGCCCCGCCCCCCCCCGACCCACCCCACACCCCCCCCAGCCACTGCTGCCAGCTCCGTCGTCCTGCTGCCAACTGTGCCCGCTTCCCGCTTGGCAGTTTAGCAGGAGTGAACGACGATTCATCAAAACCTGCGGGCGCGGGGGGGCGGGGGGGGGGGGGGTTTCAGCGGCTTTCCGCCTCGGCCTCGGGTGACCCGACGACTGAGCGGGACGAGTGGCGGGGGGGCGGGTTAAGGGAAGGGGGGGGGGCGGGGGGGGCGGTAAGGGGGAAAGGGTTAAGAGGCCTCGGGCGTACACTTGGGGGGGGAAGTGGAGAGGTTTTGGGGTGTGGGTTCAAGGAGAGAGAGAAAGAGACAGAGACAGAGAGAGAGAGAGTGAAGAGACGGTGTGAGAGACAGTGAGTGTGAGAGAGAGGGTGACAGAGAGTGAGAGAGACAGAGAGTGAGAGAGAACGAGGGAGAGACAGAGAGAGGGAAGGAGAAAGAGAGAGAGAGTGTTTGGTCCGCAGGAATCAGGAATGAGATATTTTTAACGTGTGGTTTCTCTGGGCAATGTGAGACATTCTTTCAGGAATATTGAAGGAACCTCGGCAGGATATTTTAGCCACGGCTGAGCAAAGGGAAAAAAAATAAAAAATAAAAAACTGAAATAAAAAAAATACAAACCATGCACGACACTGGTAAACACTGGCCTGTGCCGGTTTTTTTTCTTTTATTTATTTATTTATTTATTTATTTATTTATGTATGTATTTATTTATTCATTTATTTATTTTTTTGCTGTTTATTGCGATGCAAATTTAGAGATCAAACGAAAAAGTGCTCTTTCCAGTTCTGACTCACGTTAAATGCACCCTCTCTGGCCACCGCTTTCCTTTCTTGATGCAATAAAACGTTTGTCTTCATAACTTTATGACCACATCGGGGGGAGCAGTCCTGCGAAAGGGAAGACGCAGGGAAAGCGTTTGATTGGACGGAGAAAAAGGGAAGACTCGGGGGGGGGGGGGGAGCGTTTGATTGGACGTCTGGGGTGTTTAGGAGCCTGCCACGCCGTAAGAAATTAGCGTGTGTGTGCCGGCCAACCCAAACACCCACAGTGTTAAATCCACTCTGATTGAGCGCTACTGGTCCTTACTGAACTCGTATAAACTCTAATAAACATTGTGAAATGTATATTCAGTTTTCCTTAATAAAAAATTAATTCATGATTTTTTTTGTGTGCATGTGTGTGTGTGATGTGCAAAAAAGAAATTTCTACTCAAGAAAGGTCCTGGGATATCAAACAGAGATATTTCTCAGAGAGTGTGTATCTGTGTGCGTGTGTGTGTGTGTGTATCTGTGCGTGTGTGTGTGCAACCATGTGCGCATGCTCACAGCTCTCTGGTAGCTAAACAGTCTTTACTCTCTCCTCCCCAGCGGTGGTCAATTTAAACAGCACAACAAGAATTACCCTGTTTATCTCCACAGAAACGCCCCCCCCCCTGCCGCCCCCCTCAGACAAAACCCCCCCATCCTCTCTCTCTTGCACTACCAGGTTATAAACCCTCACGCTAACGCATTAGCCATTTTGTTCTCTCACAGTTGGGGCCATTTCTGGTAAAGTATCATTTATCACCCTGCAATTCCCCCTCATTGGTGGGACCGGGGTGGGCCCAGAGGAACTCAGGAGGGCGGCGATTTCGAAGTGGCGGGGGGGGGGGATGGAGTGGGATGGGGAGGGATGGGGAAGGGGGGGGGGGTGTTGTTGGTTCAAGACTAAGGAGGGCGGTCATTTTTTTTTTTTTTTTTTTATTTTTTTGTGGGCATCCTCTATTTTGTGGTGAGGTCTCTCACCAGAGATCCCACGATGGACCGGATCGCATTGAGTGCTTTCTGTGGGGGGCTTTGACCACATCCACAGGCCTTGTGGCGCTCGGCATGCGGCTCAGGAGGCCGAGAGGCAGGCCTGTCAATTTGCAAAAACCTGACAGCGAGGCCTAGTGGATGCTCCTGGAGGATTGTGGGTACGGGAGCACCGCAAAAACACATTAATTCCCCACGCTCTGGTCTGATTTTTTTAAATTTACTTTCATTTGTATTTGAATCACAATTCATTAATTAACTGTCGCTTGGGGTAAGGAACGTTGGTCAATGCAGAGGAGCGGCCAAACCTCAGCCATGAAAAAAAGGGGTCATAAGACTGTGTCATAATCTTCCCAGAGGTGTCTAGACAGACCTGCTTGTGTCTGCTGCAGTCTTGCAAGCGCGCAGCAATCTTCTTGTTTTCCTGTGCGAAGCGACGTTTTACAACTGCGCATTGGCACTTTTTTTTCTTTTTCTTTCTCTTTTGCAAAACCTCCGTTGCAAAATTTTGAAAATAACTGCCGTGTCAGTGACTGTTAGTCATATGAGAAACGGCGAGACGAGGAAACGAGGAATGGAACGGGGCGGGATGGGGCGGGCGGGCGGGCGGGCGGGCGAGCGAGAGAGAGAGAGAGAGAGAGGCCCCCTGTTTGTTGATAACATCGCCGTGGTTACGGCTCCGGCGGCTCCCACGGCAGGGCTAGCCTTCCGCTTTCAGACCCGTGTCTCGTTTTTTTGTTTTGTTTTGTTTTTTTTGTGTCTTCGAGTGACGCAACATTTCAGAAGGAGCGAGGGGGGGGGGGGGTTTGGGGGGGGCCGTCTCTGTCGAGAGTTTAAGCCGTTAATTCGCCCGTCTGAGCCCCCGGGGGCGAGGTGCGTGATGCTAATTCCAGTTCCGGTCCAGCAGAGGCACGCGTACTGTAACACAAGCGTGTGGGTCATTAAGGGCTATTCACCGAGGCTGCAGACGTACGACGTGCCGGTTTTTTAACGTGTAGAACATTCTGTAACCCTGTGCAGTGTGTGCACATGTGGGATCGCCAAGTGTGTGCGCAAAAAATGCACTGCAGCTTTCAAATGTCACTTTTTTAAGCAATTTGAAATCCGTGTAAAACATTGTTAGCTGTTAAAAGAGTAATTTTATGCATTAAAGAAAGTCTAAATAGTTCACGCGGACACGTGCAGGACTTATTTAAAATGGCGGGCTGGCTCGGGCCAGGACACCTCTCTGGTGGCTAATATGAAAGAAATATGAACAAAGGAAGTAAGAGGCTAGCCAAAAGGCTCACGGCTAATCCCTGCCGGTCTGCCCGCAGTTTTGGGTGTTGAAGTGGATCCAGATACGTGGTGACTGGAGTTAGCGATAATATCTGCTGTCCCTTCTCTCTCTCTCTCTCTCTCTCTCACACACACACACACACATACTGTACTAACATACACAGACACACACACACAAAAACACACACAAACACACACATTGCTAAATGAACTCTGATGGAGTACAGTATATCTATCACGGAGTGATTTTAATCCCACACGTGATTCCTGTTGGACTGCTTTAAACAGTCAGGGTTAAGTTAAGGGTTAGGCTGCCCTTATTTCCTCTCTCTGCCTTCCAGAACTCATTCGATATATTGTTTTTCTTTCCTTTTCCATCTCTGTCCTCCTCTCTCCTTTTTATAGTAGACGAGGTAGTACTTATATTGATTCCATAAATGGGAAATTGTTTCATCACTAAGCCTAACAGTATAATATTTATATGCCATACAGAACATGTCGTTCTGTGAAAGTTATTCTCCTCAGAAGCACATAGATTCAAGACGTAAATTACAACACACAATTCAGGACAACAAATCTGTAAAAAACATGGTCCGTGTATTTCAATCGATGACATGAGACGTTTGATTATAACATTTAAGAGACGCAGGTCAGCGGTGTGACCAGTTGGGAGAATGAAGGGTAAGTTTTTTGGGATTTTTTTTCTTTTTCTTTGAGTACCTTTGCTCAATTGCTTTCAGTCACCAGCAGTGATTGAGACATCAGCGTTAGAATGTTCAGTTACGAAACGAGGCCAGTCAAGAATGTTCAGTTGAGAACATTCTAATCTCGTCTTTGTGACCTCACACTTAAAAGGGTTAATTAAGTGAAGGGGGGGGGGGGGGTAAAATAACTGCAGGATGAACTACAGGCAGACAGCACAGGGATCAATAAAACAACAACAGGCTTCCCTCGTCTCTCCTCCTCGTCTTCTTCTTCCTCGATCGCGCCCTGTGGGCGTCTGGAGTTTATTTCTGTGTCTGACGGCGTGTTGCGTTCGAACGCACCGGGTCCTTCGCTGTCTTTCCATCCTGAGCGAGAGACGCCATGTCAAAGATAGAGAGGGAGGGAGAGGGAGAGAGAGAGAGAGAGAGAGGGAGGGAGAGAGAGAGAGAGAAACACCGGGAGACAGAGGGGGAGAGGGAAAATCCCTCTTCACATGAGATTGCACAAGGATGTTTGCTAAATAATAATGCTTTTAACTCGCGCCCTTGTAAACACCGCGGGCCGTTTCCCAACAGGAAGCATTAATTGCCTTGTTTTTTTTTTCCACATTAACGACGAAGCGGTTGTTTTTTTTAATGAGCGCGCGCGGTTGACAAACACCGTCCTCCTTCCTCCGTTCCTTCCACGGCCTGCCAAATTAGCGGGCCCCGAGTCCAGAGAGCTGGAACAGCGCGTCTGGAGTGCTTAGGCCTTTCCCTCCAGGTAAAGATTTTCCAATAGAGCCATTTGCTCTGACTATCGACTCCGCGTTCCCTCTTTATTGTTTAATGAGCGACGACAGGCCTGTTTAGGGCCTCTGGAGGGAAAGGGATCTATGAGAGTTTGGCAGACGGCGAGCGCTGGACGTCCTCGCAGTGTTACGGGAATGTTTTTTCAACGTTCCGATAACGCCACTTCCACGTTAGCGACATTACAATACATTACATTACAGGCATTTAGCAGACGCTCTTATCCAGAGCAACTTACACAACTTTTACATAGAATTTTACATTGTATCCATTTATACAGCTGGATATATACTGAAGCAATTCCGGTTAAGTACCTTGCTCAAGGGTACAACGGCAGTGTCCTTACCCGGGAATCGAACGTGCGACCTTTTGGTTACAAGCCCAGTTCCTTACCCACTGTGCTACACTCCGTCCGTGTGAAGGTTTTTGGGTTTTACTGCTGCTTTGATTCAGCAGTGGCATACGTGCACGTGCGTGCCAAATGTGACGTAGCCATTTCAGTCGAAGATT
>NW_026986527.1:0-12005 GCF_018555375.3 Anguilla rostrata
CAACTTTAGCATAATTCTTTTTTTTTCTAGAGAAAGTGCTATCAAGTTGGGGTATATTTTGGCAATCATGAACTTCCTGGAAATCATCTAGGAACGAAGCAGTCACACTATCATTTAAAATGATTTAAAACAAAATTGGGACTGACAAAACATACACTTACTCTGCATTTTTAGTTACTTCTATTTGACAGGGTATATTTTAGTGGACAATGTGAATAGCAGCAAATCGTGTTGAAGAGAAACACATTTTGGAAGTCAACATTTGGGTAACTTCAATCTGGAGTACTAATTTGTGTCATTCATCAGTAAGTGCTTCATTTTGGGGTAGCTGCAATTGTGGCATATTTTAAGTCTTCAGTCAACAAACAGCAGATGAGGCGTGCTCAGTTCATCCTAAAAGAACTGTGATGTCAGTTTAACACGGGAAGCTGCTCTAACTATACCGCAACTTTAGCTCAATTCTGTTATTCTGAAGAAAGTGCTATCAGTTGGGGCATATTTTGGCAAACTTTATCTCGAAGGAAATTATACAGTAAGAATGACAGTCACAGTATCACGTGGAATAATTCAGATATACAGTTAGGACTCTGGAGGAAATGCTATCAAGTTGGGTTATATTTTGGCAATCTTGAGATTACTGGAAATTGCTGCTCTAACTATACCTCAACTTTAGCTCATATCTGTTATTCTGAAGAAAGTGCTATCAAGTTGGGGCATATTTTGGCAAACTTTATCTCAAGGAAATTATTCAGTAAGAACGGCAGTCACAGTATCACGTGGAATAATTCAGATATACAGTTAGGACTCTAGAGAAAATGCTATCCAGTTGGGGTATATATTGGCAATCATGAACTACCTGGAAATCATCTAAGAACGAAAGCAGTCACACTATCATTTAAAATGATTTAGAAACAAAATTGGGACTGACAAAAATATACACTTACTCTACATTTTTATTTAGTTCTCTTTGACAGGGTATCGTTTCAGTGGAGAATGTGTATTGCAGCAAGTCTTTTGAAGAGATGCACTTTTTTTTTTTTTTTTTTTTTTTTTTTTTTTTTTTTTTTTTTTTTTTTTTTTTTTTTTTTTTTTTTTTTTTTTTTTTTTTTTTTTTTTTTTTTTTTTTTTTTTTTTTTTTTTTTTTTTTTTTTTTTTTTTTTTTTTTTAAAAAAAAAAAAAAAAAAAAAAAAAAAAAAAAAAAAAAAAAAAAAAAAAAAAAAAAAAAAAAAAAAAAAAAAAAAAAAAAAAAAAAAAAAAAAAAAAAAAAAAAAAAAAAAAAAAAAAAAAAAAAACAGTATAAACGTGGAATAATTCGATATACAGTTTGACTCTAGAGAAATGCTATCCAGTTGGGGTATATATTTGGCAATCATGAACTACCTGGAAATCATCTAAGAACGAAAGCAGTCACACTATCATTTAAAATGATTTAGAAACAAAATTGGGACTGACAAAAAATACACTTACTCTGCATTTTTAGTTACTTCTTTTGACAGGGTAATTTCAGTGGACAATGTGAATAGCAGCAAATCGTTTGAAGAGAAACACATTTTGGAAGTCAACATTTGGGTAACTCAATCTGGAGTACTAATTTGTGTCATTCATCAGTAGTGCTTCATTTTGGGTAGCTGCAATTGTGGCAATTTTAATCTTCATCAACAAACAGCAGATGAGGCGTGCTCAGTTCATCCTAAAAGAACTGTGATGTCAGTTTAACACGGAAGCTGCTCTAACTATACCGCAACTTTAGCTCAATTCTGTTATTCTGAAGAAAGTGCTATCAAGTTGGGGCATATTTTGGCAAACTTTATCTCGAAGGAAATTATACAGTAAGAATGACAGTCACAGTATCACGTGGAATAATTCAGATATACAGTTAGGACTCTGAGGAAATGCTATCAAGTTGGGTTATATTTTGGCAATCTTGAGATTACTGGAAATTGCTGCTCTAACTATACCTCAACTTTAGCTCAATTCTGTTATTCTGAAGAAAGTGCTATCAAGTTGGGGCATATTTTGGCAAACTTTATCTCAAAGGAAATTATTCAGTAAGAACGGCAGTCACAGTATCACGTGGAATAATTCAGATATACAGTTAGGACTCTAGAGAAAATGCTATCCAGTTGGGGTATATATTGGCAATCATGAACTACCTGGAAATCATCTAAGAACGAAAGCAGTCACACTATCATTTAAAATGATTTAGAAACAAAATTGGGACTGACAAAAATATACACTTACTCTACATTTTTATTTAGTTCTCTTTGACAGGGTATCGTTCAGTGGAGAATGTGTATTGCAGCAAGTCATTTTGAAGAGATGCACATAAGAAAGTGCTATCAAGTGGGGCATTTTTTGGCAATCTTGAGATTACTGGAATTGCTGCTCTAACTATACCTCAACTTAGCTCATTTCTGTTATTCTGAAGAAAGTGCTATCAAGTTGTGGGCATATTTTGGCAAACTTTATCTCAAAGGAAATTTTCAGTAAGAACGGCAGTCACAGTATCACGTGGAATATTCAGATATACAGTTTAGACTCTAGAGAAAATGCTATCCAGTTGGGTATATATTGGCAATCATGAACTACCTGGAAATCATCTAAGAACGAAAGCAGTCACACTATCATTTAAAATGATTTAGAAACAAAATTGGGACTGACAAAAATATACACTTACTCTACATTTTTATTTAGTTCTCTTTGACAGGGTATCGTTCAGTGGAGAATGTGTATTGCAGCAAGTCATTTTGAAGAGATGCACATTTTGAAAGTCAACATTTGGGTAACTTCAATCTGGAGTACTAATTTGTGTCTTTTATCAGTAAGTGCTTCATTTGGGGTAGCTGCAATTGTGGCATATTTTTAAATCTTCAGTCAACAAACAGCAGATGAGGCGTGCTCCAGTTCATCCTAAAAGAACTGTGATGTCAGTTTAACACGGGAAGCTGCTCTAACTATACCGCAACTTTAGCTCAATTCTGTTATTCTGAAGAAAGTGCTATCAAGTTGAGGCATATTTTGGCAAACTTTATCTCGAAGGAAATTATACAGTAAGAATGACAGTCACAGTATCACGTCGAATAATTCAGATATACAGTTAGGACTCTGGAGGAAATGCTATCAAGTTGGGTTATATTTTGGCAATCTTGAGATTACTGAAATTGCTGCTCTAACTATACCTCAACTTTAGCTCAATTCTGTTATTCTGAAGAAAGTGCTATCAAGTTGGGGCTATTTTGGCAAACTTTATCTCGAAGGAAATTATACGTAAATACAGTCACAGTATCACGTGGAATAATTCAGTATACAGTTAGGACTCTAGAGAAAATGCTATCCAGTTGGGGTATATATTGGCAATCATGACTACCTGGAAATCATCTAAGAACGAAAGCAGTCACACTATCATTTAAATGATTGAAACAAAATTGGGACTGACAAAATATACACTTACTCTACATTTTATTTAGTTCTCTTTGACAGGTATCGTTCAGTGAGAATGTGCATTGCAGCAAGTCATTTTGAAGAGATGCACATTTTGAAAGTCAACATTTGGGTACTTCAATCTGGATACTAATTTGTGTCTTTATCAGTAAGTGCTTCATTTTGGGTAGCTGCAATTGTGGCACACATTCAATTCTTCATGTTACAGACAGATAACTGCAGTTATAGGAGATGAGGGAGGCTCTGTTTCTTTGACAGGGATCTAGCCTGTCTGTTTTACACTGTAGCTGCATTTTCTATACCTCAAGTTTAGCACAATTCTGTTTTTTTCTAAAAAAAAAATAGTGCTGTCAAGTTGGGTAATTTTGGCAGTCATGAACTTCAAAGAAATGTTTCAGAAACAGCCATGGACCTAGGTTGAAGAGAATGGTTGAATTGTATTTAGTCCCTTCTGAACATGATTGGGGCTCTTGATTCGAAGGTTGAACGTTTATTTTTTCCCCGTACGTGCTTATTGTTGGGGTGCTTTTCGGCGTACAACACCTGTTGACTCCTTGCAACAAGCAATGTATTGGAAACCTACACATTTGGGTTATTTCAAACTGGCACATTCATTTGTGACATTTAAAAGTATGTGATTCATTTTGGGATTGCAATACTTGTGACGTAGATTCAAATTTTCATGACAGGTGAAGATATTTTGCAATAGCACAGCAAGTTTAAATGCGCTTCTCTACTTTTGTGATGACCTATCATGTATTTCTGACCATCAAGTCCGCTTACAGTAATTTTAGCTTATATCTTTCTCTTTCCAAATAATTGTGATTTTAGGTGCCAGACAAATCTGTCAGTTCTCTCCCTTAAGATCGTTCGCAACACATCAACATGATGGTCAGTGATTCTATAACAATGGCAGATGACTGGGGTGGGGCGTTGAGCCCCATTAGTCAGACATCAGTCATACAAGAGTTAACCAGGAGGAATCTATGAGGAACAACACAAGTAATTTGAAGGATTGGGAGGACAGAGACCAGGATTCAATTTGGGATTCTTCAAGGAACAATTTAAGTGAGTGCATTTCAAATTTTCGGTTTTGCCTCACTTTTTTGACACATTGCACGAGGCTATGTAAAAAAATTCATTAACTTTGGCGATACCTGGAGTACTTGTACCTCAGTTGGATAGCCTCCAGGAACCGGTGCTGGTTGACTGATCAGCTATAAATGTCTTAGTTGAGAATTGGTAAAAATGGTCACATATTTATAGTTTAAATCAAAACACAGTTTGTACTCTCTCAAAAGCATTCACTTGTTATGATTTATTCAGTAAGAGCTTTCTTGATGGAGTATTTTTCAGAGGACAATGCACCTTAAATTTGCAATCAGTAAAAAATTCAACAAGCAACCTAGGATCATTTTTCAAAGCCTACTCAGTTGGGTGATTTCAAACAGAAGTATTATTTTATAACATTGAATCATAAGTACTTAATTTGAGGGTAGCTGCAACGGAGGTAGGGACTCAAACCGTCAGGAAACAGACAGATAGTTTACAAACTCGCAGAATACAAGGGGGACTTTCTGTTTGTCCACATGGATCATTCATGTCTACATTACTGTGGATGCTGTTTTAACTGTACTTCAACTTTAGCATAATTTTTTTTTTTTCTAGAGAAAGTGCTATCAAGTTGGGGTATATTTTGGCAATCATGAACTTCCTGGAAATCATCTAGGAACGAAAGCAGTCACACTATCATTTAAAATGATTTAGAAACAAAATTGGGACTGACAAAAACATACACTTACTCTGCATTTTTAGTTACTTCTATTTGACAGGGTATATTTTAGTGGACAATGTGAATAGCAGCAAATCGTGTTGAAGAGAAACACATTTTGGAAGTCAACATTTGGGTAACTTCAATCTGGAGTACTAATTTGTGTCATTCATCAGTAAGTGCTTCATTTTGGGGTAGCTGCAATTGTGGCATATTTTTAAATCTTCAGTCAACAAACAGCAGATGAGGCGTGCTCGAGTTCATCCTAAAAGAACTGTGATGTCAGTTTAACACGGGAAGCTGCTCTAACTATACCGCAACTTTAGCTCAATTCTGTTATTCTGAAGAAAGTGCTATCAAGTTGGGGCATATTTTGGCAAACTTTATCTCGAAGGAAATTATACAGTAAGAATGACAGTCACAGTATCACGTGGAATAATTCAGATATACAGTTAGGACTCTGGAGGAAATGCTATCAAGTTGGGTTATATTTTGGCAATCTTGAGATTACTGGAAATTGCTGCTCTAACTATACCTCAACTTTAGCTCAATTCTGTTATTCTGAAGAAAGTGCTATCAAGTTGGGGCATATTTTGGCAAACTTTATCTCAAAGGAAATTATTCAGTAAGAACGGCAGTCACAGTATCACGTGGAATAATTCAGATATACAGTTAGGACTCTAGAGAAAATGCTATCCAGTTGGGGTATATATTGGCAATCATGAACTACCTGGAAATCATCTAAGAACGAAAGCAGTCACACTATCATTTAAAATGATTTAGAAACAAAATTGGGACTGACAAAAATATACACTTACTCTACATTTTTATTTAGTTCTCTTTGACAGGGTATCGTTCAGTGGAGAATGTGTATTGCAGCAAGTCATTTTGAAGAGATGCACATTTTGAAAGTCAACATTTGGGTAACTTCAATCTGGAGTACTAATTTGTGTCTTTTATCAGTAAGTGCTTCATTTTGGGTAGCTGCAATTGTGGCATATTTTTAAATCTTCAGTCAACAAACAGCAGATGAGGCGTGCTCCAGTTCATCCTAAAAGAACTGTGATGTCAGTTTAACACGGGAAGCTGCTCTAACTATACCTCAACTTTAGCTCAATTCTGTTATTCTGAAGAAAGTGCTATCAAGTTGGGGCATATTTTGGCAATCTTGAGATTACTGGAAATTGCTGCTCTAACTATACCTCAACTTTAGCTCATTTCTGTTATTCTGAAGAAAGTGCTATCAAGTTGGGGCATATTTTGGCAAACTTTATCTCAAAGGAAATTATTCAGTAAGAACGGCAGTCACAGTATCACGTGGAATAATTCAGATATACAGTTAGGACTCTAGAGAAAATGCTATCCAGTTGGGGTATATATTGGCAATCATGAACTACCTGGAAATCATCTAAGAACGAAAGCAGTCACACTATCATTTAAAATGATTTAGAAACAAAATTGGGACTGACAAAATATACACTTACTCTACATTTTTATTTAGTTCTCTTTGACAGGGTATCGTTCAGTGGAGAATGTGTATTGCAGCAAGTCATTTTGAAGAGATGCACATTTTGAAAGTCAACATTTGGGTAACTTCAATCTGGAGTACTAATTTGTGTCTTTTATCAGTAAGTGCTTCATTTTGGGGTAGCTGCAATTGTGGCATATTTTTAAATCTTCAGTCAACAAACAGCAGATGAGGCGTGCTCCAGTTCATCCTAAAAGAACTGTGATGTCAGTTTAACACGGGAAGCTGCTCTAACTATACCGCAACTTTAGCTCAATTCTGTTATTCTGAAGAAAGTGCTATCAAGTTGAGGCATATTTTGGCAAACTTTATCTCGAAGGAAATTATACAGTAAGAATGACAGTCACAGTATCACGTGGAATAATTCAGATATACAGTTAGGACTCTGGAGGAAATGCTATCAAGTTGGGTTATATTTTGGCAATCTTGAGATTACTGGAAATTGCTGCTCTAACTATACCTCAACTTTAGCTCAATTCTGTTATTCTGAAGAAAGTGCTATCAAGTTGGGGCATATTTTGGCAAACTTTATCTCGAAGGAAATTATACAGTAAGAATGACAGTCACAGTATCACGTGGAATAATTCAGATATACAGTTAGGACTCTAGAGAAAATGCTATCCAGTTGGGGTATATATTGGCAATCATGAACTACCTGGAAATCATCTAAGAACGAAAGCAGTCACACTATCATTTAAAATGATTTAGAAACAAAATTGGGACTGACAAAAATATACACTTACTCTACATTTTTATTTAGTTCTCTTTGACAGGGTATCGTTCAGTGGAGAATGTGCATTGCAGCAAGTCATTTTGAAGAGATGCACATTTTGAAAGTCAACATTTGGGTAACTTCAATCTGGAGTACTAATTTGTGTCTTTTATCAGTAAGTGCTTCATTTTGGGGTAGCTGCAATTGTGGCACACATTCAATTCTTCATGTTACAGACAGATAATCTGCAAGTTCATAGGAGATGAGGGAGGGCTCTGTTTCTTTGACAGGGATCTAGCCTGTCTGTTTTACACTGTAAGCTGCATTTTCTATACCTCAAGTTTAGCACAATTCTGTTTTTTTCTAAAAAAAAAATAGTGCTGTCAAGTTGGGGTAATTTTGGCAGTCATGAACTTCAAGGAAATGTTTCAGAAACAGCCATGGACCTAGGTTGAAGAGAATGGTTGAATTGTATTTAGTCCTCTTCTGAACATGATTGGGGCTCTTGATTCGGAAGGTTGAACGTTTATTTTTTCCCCGTACGTGCTTATTGTTGGGGTGCTTTTCGGCGTACAACACCTGTTGACTCCTTGCAACAAGCAATGTATTGGAAACCTACACATTTGGGTTATTTCAAACTGGCACATTCATTTGTGACATTTAAAAGTATGTGATTCATTTTGGGATTGCAATACTTGTGACGTAGATTCAAATTTTCATGACAGGTGAAGATATTTTGCAATAGCACAGCAAGTTTAAATGCGCTTCTCTACTTTTGTGATGACCTATCATGTATTTCTGACCATCAAGTCCGCTTACAGTAATTTTAGCTTATATCTTTCTCTTTCCAAATAATTGTGATTTTAGGTGCCAGACAAATCTGTCAGTTCTCTCCCTTAAGATCGTTCGCAACACATCAACATGATGGTCAGTGATTCTATAACAATGGCAGATGACTGGGGTGGGGCGTTGAGCCCCATTAGTCAGACATCAGTCATACAAGAGTTATAACCAGGAGGAATCTATGAGGAACAACACAAGTAATTTGAAGGATTGGGAGGACAGATACCAGGATTCAATTTGGGATTCTTCAAGGAACAATTTAAGTGAGTGCGTTTCAAATTTACGGTTTTGCCTCACTTTTTTGACACATTGCACGAGGCTATGTAAAAACATTCATTAACTTTGGCGATACCTGGAGTACTTGTACCTCAGTTGGATAGCCTCCAGGAACCGGTGCTGGTTGACTGATCAGCTATAAATGTCTTAGTTGAGAATTGGTAAAAATGGTTACATATTTATAGTTTAAATCAAAACACAGTTTGTACTCTCTCAAAAGCATTCACTTGTTATGATTTATTCAGTAAGAGCTTTCTTGATGGAGTATTTTTCAGAGGACAATGCACCTTAAATTTGCAATCAGTAAAAAATTCAACAAGCAACCTAGGATCATTTTTCAAAGCCTACTCAGTTGGGTGATTTCAAACAGAAGTATTATTTTATAACATTGAATCATAAGTACTTAATTTGAGGGTAGCTGCAACGGAGGTAGGGACTCAAACCGTCAGGAAACAGACAGATAGTTTACAAACTCGCAGAATACAAGGGGGACTTTCTGTTTGTCCACATGGATCATTCATGTCTACATTACTGTGGATGCTGTTTTAACTGTACCTCAACTTTAGCATAATTCTTTTTTTTTCTAGAGAAAGTGCTATCAAGTTGGGGTATATTTTGGCAATCATGAACTTCCTGGAAATCATCTAGGAACGAAAGCAGTCACACTATCATTTAAAATGATTTAGAAACAAAATTGGGACTGACAAAAACATACACTTACTCTGCATTTTTAGTTACTTCTATTTGACAGGGTATATTTTAGTGGACAATGTGAATAGCAGCAAATCGTGTTGAAGAGAAACACATTTTGGAAGTCAACATTTGGGTAACTTCAATCTGGAGTACTAATTTGTGTCTTCATCAGTAAGTGCTTCATTTGGTGTAGGCTGAATTGTGGCATATATTAGTTTTCAGTCAACAACGCAAAATGAGGGCTGCTCCATTCATCCAAAACAAAAACTGTGTTTGTCATTTAACGGGAAGCTGTCTAACTATACCGCAACTTTAGCCAATTCTGTTATTCTGAAAAGTGCTATCAGTTGGGCATATTTGGGCAAACCTTTATCTGGGAAGGAAATTAACAGTAAGAATGACATTCACAGTATCACGTGGAATAATTCAATATACAGTTGGGACTCTGGAGGAAAGCTATCATTGGTTTATTTTTTGGGCCAATCTTGAGATTACTGGAAATTGCTGCTCTAACTATACCCAACTTTAGCTCAATTCTGTATTCTGAAGAAAGTGCTATAAAGTTGGGGCTATTTTTGGCAAACTTTATCTAAAGGGAATTATTCATAAGAACGCAGTCACAGTATCACGTGTAATAATTCGATATACAGTTAGGACTCTAGAAAATGCCTATCCATGGTTATATATTGGCAATCTTGAACTACTGGAATCATCTAGAACGAAGGCAAGTCACACTAATCATTTAAAATGATTTAGAAACAAAAAAATGGGACTGACAAAATATACACTTACTCTACATTTTATTTAGTTTCTTTTGGACGGGTTCGTTCAGTGAGAATTGCATTGCAGCAAGTCATTTAAGAGTTTGCACATTTTTGAAATCACATTTGGGTAACTTCAATCGGATACAAATTTTTGTCTTTTATCAGTAATTGCTTCATTTTGGGGTACTGCAATTGGGGGCAAATTTCAATCACCAGGGGTTCCCCGACAGAATTGAAGTTCAAAAAAGGGGAGGGCCTTTCTTCTTTCGACGGATCTTAGCCTTCTTTTTTAAAACCCCTGTAAGCTGCATTTTTTATTTTAAATTTAGACAATTCTGTTTTTTCCTAAAAAAAAAGTGCTTAAAGTTGGGGAATTTTTGGCAGTCATGAACTTTTAAAGGAAATGTTTTTCAGAAAAACCAGGGACCTGGGTTAAAGAAAAGGGTTTGAATTTATTTACCTCTTCTGAACAGTTTTGGGCTTTTGATTCAGTTTAACTTTATTTTTTCCCCCGACGGCTTATTTTTGGGTGTTTTTTCGGCGTACAAACCTTTGCTCCTTGCACAAAAAGTTTGGAACCTAACTTTTTGGGTTTTTTAAAACTGGCCATTTTTTGTGCATTTAAAAGTATGTTTTTTTTTGGGTTTGCAATATTTGGGGCTGATTAAAATTTTTTCAGACAGGTAAAGAATTTTTTTGCAATACACAGCAATTTTAAATGCCTTCTTTTTTTGGTTGCTACATTTATTCTGCCCACCCAAAGTCCGCTTACGAAATTTTAGCTTTATCTTTCTCTTTCCAAAAATTGTGATTTTAGGTGCCAAAAAACTGTCAGTTTCTCTCCCTTAAGATCGTTCGCAACACATCAACATGATGTCAGTGATTCTATAACAATGGCAGATGACTGGGGGGGGGCGTTGAGCCCCATTAGTCAGACATCATTTATACAAGAGTTAAACCAGGAGGAATCTAGAGGAACACACAAGTAATTTGAAGGATTGGGAGGACAGAACCAGGATTCAATTTGGGGTTCTTCAGGAACAAATTTATGATGGGGTTTCAAATTTTCGGTTTGCCTCACTTTTTGACACATTGCACAGGCTATGTAAAAAAATTCATTAACTTTGGCGATACCTGGAGTACTTGTACCCCCATTGGTAGCCTCCAGGAACCGTGCTGTTGACTGATACTATAAATGTTTAGTTGAGATTGGTAAAATGGGCCCTATTTTTATTTAAAACAAAACCAGTTTGTACCTCTTTAAAGCATCACTTTTTATGATTTTTTTCAGTAAAAGGGTTTCTTGATGGAGTATTTTTCAAGGACATGCACCTTAAAATTTGCAAACGTAAAAAAACAACAACAACTAGGTCTTTCAAACCTCTCAGTTGGGTGATTTCAAACAGAATATTATTTTTAACTTTTTCTAAGTACTTATTTGGGGAGCGCAAAGGAGTAGGACCAAAACCCTCAGGAAAAACAAATTTACAAAATCCAGATACAAGGGGGGGCTTCTGTTTTTCCCATGTTTTTTCATGTCACTACGTGGAGCTGTTTTAAATGTACCTCAACTTACATAATTCTTTTTTTTTTTAAGAAAGTGCTATCAATTGGGTATTTTTGGGGAATCATGAACTTCCTGGAAAACATCTAGGAACAAAGCATCACACTACATTTAAACCTTTGGGGTACTAATTTGTGTTTATTCATCAGTAATGGGTTCATTTTGGGGTAGTGCAATTTTTGGCTTATTTAAGTTTCCCGTCAACAAAGAAATTAGGAAATTTTAAGAACCGGGAAAACAGGTCACACTATCATTTAAAAAAATTTTGAACAAAATTTGGGGGAAAAAATTACAATTCTCTCCCCCTTTTTTTAGTTCTCTTTGACAGGGTACGTTTTAGTGGAGAAATTTTCAAGAGCAAGTCCCTTTTGAAAATGCACATTTTTAAAGTCAACATTTGGGTAACTTTAATC
>NW_026986528.1:0-20291 GCF_018555375.3 Anguilla rostrata
ACTACGTGGTCACATGAGTAAAATGGCTCCCTGAAAATTCTCAGTGATAAACAGGGGTGATTTAAAATTTTACAGGATCTAGAGATAAGGTTTTTTTTTTTTTTTTATTCGCAGAAGCAAGGGGGAGATGGATAACATGCAGATCTGGGTCAGATAAGGTACTGGCACAAACTATGGAAACGCTGACTTGATAAAGGCAACATCTCGCAACAATCTCTCTTTTTGGCATAAAATGTAATATGTAAAATCAACATAAAACAAAAATGAAGAAATAATTAGCATTTGTAGTAAACAGGCTATCATTATACCATCCTATAAGTAGTTTATAACTGCATAATTAAGCAGTTCTAATGTATTTTATAACTGCGGATTTTATAATCAGCTTGAACATATATTTCTTCGTCCATTATTTTTCTACATAAAGGATAATATTTAATTTGAAGGGTGAAACGAAGAGCAGGTTTGACCGTTTCACCCTAGCAGGAGGCACAATATCTTATCATTGGATTTCCAATATCAGGTATCAATATCAATTGAGAGATTGAAAGATGTGGTGGCAGATTCTGAGCATCAGTGCACAGCAGGCCATTAGAGAAGCAGGACTGACTTAGACTTAATGCCACATTAACCATGAATGATGAACAGTATGAACTGAAAATGTGAATATTCCATTTACAAAACAAATGTATGAAAAGTTGAACACATGGGGTTATTTTAACTATGAAATTATGATAAATAAAAGGTCAAACTATTGTTTCTCTGCAGCTGTGAGCTTAATTTGGGGATTTGGCTCTCAGTGGGCAGTAATGGGCATTCACCACAAACACCTTCCAAATATTCATCCCTCCTGAGATGACTTCCTTCACCTTTTTAGCGCTTTGAAGAGTAGGTTTTCTTGGAATGTTTTTTTTTTTTTTTCAAAATTCCAAGTCGGTGTTCTAGAACTCCACTGCTTTCAATCGCCAGCAGTGATTGTTACATCAGCATTAGAACGTTCAGCTGAGAACATTCTGATCACTAACTTGTGGTGTTGGACGGAGTGTGGCACAGTGGGTAAGGAACTGCGCTTGTAACCGAAAGGTCGCAGGTTCGAATCCCGGGTAAGGACACTGCCGTTGTACCCTTGAGCAAGGTACTTAACCTGCATTGCTTCAGTATATATCCAGCTGTATAAATGGATACAATGTAAAGTGCTATGTAAAAAGTTGTGTAAGTCGCTCTGGATAAGAGCGTCTGCTAAATGACTATAATGTAATGTAATGTAATGTTATACCATACAGAGTTAAGCCCTGATGTATCACTAACCCTGTACTGGGTGGTGGGGCTACAATCAGCTCAATGATTGGTTCATGCCAGTGTGGGACTGACAGCTCTTACTAGCTGTGCCAGTTTTTATTTTCATGATGGTTCATTCTGCCATCGCACTTATGAAGGGCATGAGAGGAAATGCCCCCCCCCCCCTTCCCTTCCATCCCCCATGACCTTTTAGTCTGAGTTATCCCATATGCCAACCCACTTCCTGTATGACTGAAACTTCCTCTTTATCTGAAAAAGACGTGACATTTCCCAACTAGGAAGCACCCACACTGGAGTTAATCCACACTCTTACCCTCCCTCACCCACACTGGAGTTAATCCACATTCTAACCCTCCCTCGCCCACACTGGAGTTAATCCACATTCTAACCCTCCCACTCCCTCACTGGGGTTAATCCACACTCTAACCCTCCCTCACCCACACTGGGGTTAATCCACACTGTGACCCACCATCACCCTCACTGGGGTTAATCCACACTCTTACCCTCCCTCACCCACACTGGGGTTAATCGATACTCTAACCCTCCCTCACCCACACTGGAGTTAATCCACACTCTTACCCTCCCTCACCCACACTGGGGTTAATCCACACTTTAACCCACCCCCACAAACTTTGAGGTTCAGCTATGCTATAATCCTAATCTTGGAGGTTTCCCACTTTTAAACTCTGGTACTGAGTCTGCTGTTTTGTTTTTTTGTTTTTTTTTGAAAAATGCTTCAGCACTTTGCTTTCAAGTCACTGATTGGCTCAACAGTTCCCCACAACTTGTTTCCAGGCCACAACTGACTGTTGACTGGAGGGAAACCACAATAACCTTGAGGCAAAGGGCACCTTCAGCAGGCTATATGTGTACATTCAGTATGACATAAGGCCGCTTGCATGATCCTTTCTAGGTGTGCTGGAGGTCACTGTCTTCGTTCTCACGGTTTATTATTGTTGTCTGTCCCCAACGTCCGTACAGAGTAGGGTTAAAGGTCATTCACGTATTCTGCTTGCTTCACCTGGAATATGTTTACAAAACAATTTGAAACTTTCTGATCTGGTCTCTTTGGGCATCTTTAAATCTATGAGTAAGGATCTAGAGGCAGTCACATAGCCACATAGCACTCAATTTGGTGCCATGTCCATGATTATGAATTTAATTCAGCATGCTGTATGCTGTATTTTGATGTATGTTGTGTGTCTGTAATTTTGTGTGGTGTATTTTGTGCTGCCTGTCTTGCACAGGCAACTCATGAAAAACAGGTTTTCCACCTCAGTGAGTCTATCTTGGTTAAATAAGGCTAAACAAAATATATATATAAAAACAAGAACTGTATATGTGCTAAAAACAGTCTTACAGTCTGTTCATGTTGAAAAAATGTCATCGCGAAATAGAGATAAAAATAACTGTTCTATTATCTAATTAACAATGATCATAACGAATCATATAGTCGTGCAATTTCAGACGCGTGAAAGGAAAAACAGGCACTCACCAGTCGGGGTCTTCGCAAACGAGGAGAGAATAATTTGTAAAAATAAGAAAGCTCTAGCGGAGTTGGCGGCCCTCATTTTTTAGACCGCTTGGCGACGGTGACCGTCTATCTCTGCGGCGCAGAAACTTCTCCTCCGGCGATCTCTGAGGGACCGCATGTGGCGCCTGTTTCCTAATGGGGGGGAGGCGGTGGGGGCGGGGGCGGGGGCGGGGGGGGGGTTGACGTGCTCGTGTGGTTCTTAGAGAGAAGTTTGACAGAAGGGAAGTGTCGCCAGCTCTGCAGGCTGAATGAGATTAGCAAACGTGTTGTGTTTTTTTTTTTTTGTCGCTGTGCCGTTCAGGAGCATGCATGCGGCCCGGGTTCGAATCCGGGCTGTGCCCCTGCCTGTCGCGGGCGGCCGCTCAGCAGGGCATTGCCACGGTGGGCCGGGGCATCGCCCAGGGAAGGGAGGGATTCGGACAGCAGGGAAAATGGCCTCTGACCACTCACCAGCACCCCTTAAGCTAAGCCGTTACCCGCAAGGTTTATAAAAGTCAGATGTGATTCGTCAGTGCAGAAATCACAGTGAGATGAGTCAGGTCAAGCAAACGGGGAAAACTGCAATCTCACATGACATGAACGATTCAGTGAGTGAGAAATGGCACCGAGCCAGCATTTCACCCCCCAGAATGAACCATTACCAGGTGTCTCATGGGACATTTCAAGCGCTATTGTGACATCATAAACGCAAACGTGCAAATTGCTCCGTAGCTGTGAATCAATCAACATTAATCCTTAGCTTCTTGTCCTACCAAATAAAAGTAGTAATTTTTTTCATAAACTCCATTTGGGGAGTTAGTTTTAATGATGCAAAACTGAATAAACAAAAAATTATTAAACTTGTGCTTACTTGCAAGTCAGTTAAGGACAAATATTTATTGCACACAGGCTATGGTCTTCACGCAACTGAACACAGAACAAAGAGTGAGCGAATCTAAGTGCACTCAGTGAAAGAATTTGGTTTGACTAAGGGTGGCATATTTAACCCTTTAAGGTATGAGATCACAAACATGTGACTATGGCTAAAATGGCTAAAAACAACAAAGAAAAGGAGAAGTGATGCTGTTTAATAAGACATTTTCAAGTAATGCAAGCATTTTGTTGTTTTTGCAGGCAATATTCCATAAAAACAACAACAATTATTATTATTATTATTGTAAAAGTATAATATTGTATCACCTTTGAGAATCTCTCTATATAAAAGATCACCGTATAAATATGAAAATGCAGTTTACGTATCTGAATATAAAATAATTATATTTATTAAAATTGCAGCCAGCAGAGGGCGCTCGGGGGGGGGGGGGAGTTAGCCGTTGAGACCGGAAGCGGAGGCTGAGGCTTCAGTGCCACCTTCTCCGGTGCTCTGAGGCTTCAGTGCCACCTTCTCCGGAGCTCTGCGGCTTCAGTGCCACCTTCTCTGGAGCTCTGCGGCTTCAGTGCCACCTTCTCTGGAGCTCTGCGGCTTCTGAGCCAAGCAGTATTCGACCTCGCTTTGGTTCTGCACACCTGCGCCAAAAATATAAACAATTTACCCAATAATACAGTGTGTTATGGCATGTGTATGAATACACTGTCTCACCACATTGCAGGATTTCAAGAGCGAATTAAAGTTGATTAACTCAGTCTATTTTAAAAGCGCTGTATTAAAATGAAAAGGAAGATTTAAAAAATGGGAAGAGGAAGTACAGTGTGGACGCTGCTTGAAGACTCAAAAAAAACTATCAACGTCTCACATTTATGATGTGGAACAATGACCCCAAAACTTCGGCAAGAAGGACTCACCTGTCCTCACGGTTAAAATGGCCGCCTTTTTGCCGTTGCACCAGTATTCCCCCGCGTCGCTGGGCCGGAGGTCGGATATGCGGAGCGCGTTGTCCTTCGTGTGCGAGAGGCGGTTCCGCGGGTCTTCGGCCTCCTTCCTAAGCGTTCCGTTCCGAAACCTGACGAAGACGGTCCGGCGTTCCGAACGCTTGCTCTTCCGGAACGTCCACTTCTGTTTCTGTTTGTCGGTGACTTTGCAGGGGATCAGCACGGTTCTGCCGGCGCTGACCGCGTATTCTTCACCTGAGGATCGAGACACACGACCGACAGGTGACTGACAGGAGAGTGAAATGTGACTGAGGCGACTGACAGGTGAATGAAATGCGACCGACAGGCGACTGGCAGTCACTGCAGCAAAACTGTCGTGTGTAACTCAGATTGCACTAATAACAATTCAAGTGGATGACCAAGCCTCGCCTGTGATTTAAAATGACGGACCATCACCCACATTTAAGTGAGACTCCACTGACGTGTGAGTCGGAGTAACACTCCATCGCTTAACTAAAGCCATCGACTGGCTTCGAGAGCCTGACCACTCCTCGTTTTTGTTTTTGTTTTTTTCCCCCCCCCAAGGCCTTAATTGGCCACTGATCGACGGGAAGCACGTAATCCCGGCTGCTGCGGACCCTCCTGGACTGGGTTTTGAGATCCCGGGGTGTGTGGTGCGGTACTGATGTGAGGATGTACGATGACTGGTGTTTCCTAACGCCCCGGCTGCAGGTGTACACACCTGTCAGGACCTCCACATCGGCCGCCACCTGGTCGCCGCAGCGGAACTCTCCGGAATCCCCCGGCTGGAGGTCTGTGATGAAGAGGGAGCCGTCCGCCAGGTGGCTGTACCTGCCCGCTTTAGCGCTGGCTGCCGTGTGCCCCTGCCAGGTGGTCAGGACCCGTCCGTCCCCATCCCTCCACTCCAGGGGAGCGGAGTCTGTGGGCTCGTGGCCAGGGCACATCAGGATGATGTAATGACCCTCGGGAACGGAAAGCCTCACTGGGGGGGGGGGGGGAGGAGGGGGAGCAAGGGAGGATGAGAACATGCAGGGCTCAGTCAGGTATTTTACATTACATTACATTACATTACATTACAGGCATTTAGCAGACGCTCTTATCCAGAGCGACTTACACAACTTTTTACGTAGCACTTTACATTGCATCCATTTATACAGCTGGATATATACTGAAGCAATGCAGGTTAAGTACCTTGCTCAAGGGTACAACGGCAGTGTCCTTACCCGGGACTCAAACCTACGACCTTTCGGTTACAAGCGCAGTTCCTTACCCACTGTGCCACACTCCGTCCTTTTACGGGAAATTTTACGGGAAATACTTTTCGACGCGTTCAAGTCCCACCTATCACTGACAGCTGAAGCACAGAACATCTATTTTGACCAAAATTCAAAATAAAATTCTTCTTTTCGCACGACTACGTGGTCACATGAGTAAAATGGCTCCCTGAAAATTCTCAGTGATAAACAGGGGTGATTTAAAATTTTACAGGATCTAAAGATAAGGTTTTTAAAAAAAAAAATTTATTCACAGAAGCAAGGGGGAGGAGGATAACATGCAGATCTGGGTCAGATAAGGTACTGGCACAAACTATGGAAACGCTGATTTGATAAAGGCAACATCTCGCAACAATCTCTTTTTGGCATAAAATGTAATATGTAAAATCAATATAAAACAAAAATGAAGAAATAATTAGCATTTGTAGTAAACAGGCTATCATTATACCATCCTATAAGTAGTTTATAACTGCATAATTAAGCAGTTCTAATGTATTTTATAACTGCAGATTTTATAATCAGCTTGAACGTATATTTCTTCGTCCATTATTTTTCTACATAAAGGATAGTAT
The DNA here is from genome assembly GCF_018555375.3 of Anguilla rostrata. Lineage (NCBI taxonomy): Eukaryota > Metazoa > Chordata > Actinopteri > Anguilliformes > Anguillidae > Anguilla > Anguilla rostrata. The sequence continues at coordinate 6,507 of NW_026986528.1, forward strand.
TTAATTTGAAGAGTGAAATGAAGAGCAGGTTTGACCGTTTCACCCTAGCAGGAGGCACAATATCTTATCATTGGATTTCCAATATCAGGTATCAATATCAATTGAGAGATTGAAAGATGTGGTGGCAGATTCTGAGCATCAGTGCACAACAGGCCATTACAGAAGCAGGACTGACTTAGACTTAATGCCACATTAACCATGAATGATGAACAGTATGAACTGAAAATGTGAATATTCCATTTACAAAACAAATGTATGAAAAGTTGAACACATGGGGTTATTTTAACTATGAAATTATGATAAATAAAAGGTCAAACTATTGTTTCTCTGCAGCTGTGAGCTTAATTTGGGGATTTGGCTCTCAGTGGGCAGTAATGAGCATTCACCACAAACACCTTCCAAATATTCATCCCTCCTGAGATGACTTCCTTCACCTTTCTTAGCGCTTTGAAGAGTAGGTTTTCTTGGAATGTTTTTTTTTTTTTTCTAAATTCCAAGTCGGTGTTCTAGAACTCCATTGCTTTCAATTGCCAGCAGTGATGGTTACATCAGCATTAGAATGTTCAGCTGAGAACATTCTGATCACTACCTTGTGGTGTTATACCATACAGAGTTAAGCCCTGATGCATCGCAAACCCTGTACTGGGTGGTGGGGCTAAAATCAGCTCAATGCTTGGTTCATGCCAGTGTGGGACTGACAGCTCTTACTAGCTGTGCCAGTTTTTATTTTCATGATGGTTCATTCTGCCATCACTCTTATGAAGGGCATGAGAGGAAATGCCCCCCCTGTCATGGTCCTGTTTTCCTGTCTGTGTTTCCCTTGTTGGGCCGCCAGATGGCGGCACTTCTGTTTTGTGTCCTGCTCCCCCCCAGTTAATTGTATGATTGTTTCAATTGTCTCGTTATCCCATCATTGTTCCCACCTGTGTCTTATCCCCTCCTTCGGGTTTGATTGTTTTTTGAGTTCACCTGTGTCTTGTTACCCTTGTCTATTTAAGTTCTCTGTTCCCTTGACTCGGGTGCTGGTTCCTTGTGTTTGTTCCCGACTAGCGTTTGTTGAGACCCATTGTACCTGCCTGTGTTTTTTACCCGTTTGTGTTTTGTTCCTGACTTCTGTTTGTTTCCCACCTGTGTTTGCTTCCGACTTGTGCTTGTTCCTGACCCGTATGTATTTTCTGGTGTTTCTTTTATGTGTTTGCCTGTGTGTTCCACCTGCCTGTACCCTGCCTGCCTGCCTGTGTTCTGTTCTGTGTTTTGTTCTTAAGAATGTTTTGAGTTTGTTGTTTTGCCCTTTGTGGCCTTGCCTGTTCCCTGTTTGTGTTTGCCTTTTTTTTGTGTGAGTAAAATCTTTGTTAATTTTCCCTTTTTGAGTTTCGTGTTTTTTTTTTTTCCCCCCACTCTGTGCTTGGGTCCCAGCACCCGTACTGTCGCACCCCCCCCTTCCCTTCCATCCCCCATGACCTTTTAGTCTGAGTTGTCCCATATGCCAACCCACTTCCTGTATGACTGAAACTTCCTCTTTATCTGAAAAAGACGTGCCATTTCCCAACTAGGAAGCACCCACACTGGGTTAATCCACACTTTAACCCACCCCCACAAACTTTGAGGTTCAGCTATGCTATAATCCTAATCTTGGTGGTTTCCCACTTTTAAACTCTGGTACTGAGTTTTAGTCTGCTGTTTCTTTTTTTTTTTTGAAAAATGCTTCAGCACTTTGCTTTCAAGTCACTGATTGGCTCAACAGTTCCCCACACCTTGTTTCCAGGCCACAAATAACTGTTGACTGGAGGGAAACCACAATAACCTTGAGGCAAAGGGCACCTTCAGCAGGCTCTGTGTGTACATTCAGTATGAGATAAGGCCGCTTGCATGATCCTTTCTAGGTGTGCTGGAGGTCACTGTCTTCGTTCTCAGGGATTATTATTGTTGTCTGTCCCCAACGTCCGTACAGAGTAGGGTTAAAGGTCATTCATGTATTCTGCTTGCTTCACCTGGAATATGTTTACAAAACAATTTGAAACTTTCTGATCTGGTCTCTTTGGGCATCTTTAAATCTATGAGTAAGGATCTAGAGTGTGATGTTCTGTGTAAGGACCCACACGCAGACCAGGGAAATCCAAAAAACGTTGTCTTTAATCAGTCCGAGGTTCGAAGCCAGGTAGTCAGAGAGAGGACGGTGCCAAATCAAGTTTCCAAAAGAATAGTGAAAAATCAAAAACCAGGAGATCAGAATGGCGAAGGTACAAAGGGACAGGCAAAAGAGAAGTCAAGGCAAAGCGAAGGTCAAACCAGAAGCAAACAAAACCAAAAGGGGCAGGCAAACTCAAAGTCGGGCAAAGGGGTGTCGCAGGAATCTCGATAGACAAAGGCTTACTAACAATCGGCACAATGAATTCGATCAACGTTCTGACACTGAACAGGTGGAAAAGACTGACATTTATACACTGGGGAAGATAACAATCAAGGAGGGGTTAAGTGAGTGAGGGAGGAGTAACAAACAACATCCAGGTGAAGAACATTAGGAAAACTAATTCAATGACAGGGGACTGACAAAACGCGGACTGGAATCACATAGACAACAATGATAATAGACGGCCTGGGTGAAGCAGGTAAAACACGTGCAGAGAGAGAGAGGTGCAGTCAGAGCAAGAGACAGGTGCAGGCAATTGCAGAACTCAGCGTTAGAGCAGGCTAGAAAGAAAAGGGGCGGAGCTACAGCGCAGCATGGAAAAGGGGAGACTGGTTAATGTATTAGTATAGTGATCTAAACTATCAAAAACCCAAAACTAGTGTGTGTTAGTCCATTAGTAATATTCACATGTTAGTATATTAGTGAGGTTAGTACTTTACAATCTATAAGTTAGTAGGGATTAGTAGAAATTAGTAAAACTAGAAATAAGCAGGAAGAAAGTAAAGCGAGACTGGAAAGAAGGGGGGAAACCACGAAAACCCGGAACCACCCGAATAGTGAAATCACACAAGTACAGGGGAGTGAAGCAGCTCCGGGAACACAGACACAGAGACAGTACTGGGGAGACAAGTGACCAGGAAATACAGACTACAACGGTACCCCCCCCCCCCCTAGGAAACGCCTTAACAATCTGCTTATCCAAAATGAAGCGAGAGGGGATCCAGCTTCTTTCCTCGGGGCCGTAGCCTTCCCAGTCCACCAGGTACTGAAGGCCGCGACCCCGACGACGAACATCCAGCAGTTTGTTCACGGTGTAGGCATCACCACCATCAATGAGTCGGGGGGAGGGGGGGCTCAGGGGCAGGGCAGAGGGATGGGTAACAACGGGTTTTAAGCGGGAAACATGAAAAGTGGGGTGAATTCTGCGCATGGTGGAGGGTAACTTTAATATAACAGCAGTGGGGCTGAGGATTTTAACAATAGGAAAGGGGCCAATAAAATGAGGAGCTAACTTCTGGGACTCAACACGTAGGGGAATGTCTCTGGTGGTGAGCCAAACACGCTGTCCAACTCTGTAGGAGGGGGCTTTAGAGCGGCGGCGATCGGCCGTCACCTTCATCCTGGCGCTGGCGCGAAGCAAGTTGAGGCGAGCGGTCTTCCATGTCCTTCTGCAGCGCCGGATGAAGGCTTCAGCTGAGGGGACCCCCACCTCCTCCTCCTGACTAGGGAACAGAGGCGGCTGGTACCCTAGGCAGCACTCGAATGGAGAAAGTTTGGAAGAGGAGGTGTGTGAGTTTATGGCATACTCTGCCCAGGGTAGCTGATAAGACCATGAGGAGGGATTCTTGGAGCAGAGGCATCTAAGGACAGTTTCGATAACTTGATTGGCCCGCTCGGTCTGGCCATTGGTCTGGGGGTGAAATCCTGAGGATAGACTAATGGAGGAACCCAACAGTGAGCAGAAGGCTTTCCAGAAACGTGCAGTGAACTGGGGGCCTCTATCGGAAACTATGTTAGTGGGGATGCCGTGTAGTCTAATAACGTGATGAATGAGTAGGTTGGCGGTTTCTTTAGCAGAGGGAAGCTTGGTGAGGGGAACGAAGTGAACAGCTTTAGAGAACCTATCAACTATGGTGAGGATAGTGGTGAAAGTGTTGGATGGGGGTAAGCCTGTGATGAAATCTAACGCTATGTGAGACCAGGGGCGGTGTGGGATGGGGAGGGGTTGTAACAGACCTGAGGGTGGGTGGTGAGAGGGTTTGTTCTGGGCACAGACCAAGCAGGCAGCCACAAAGTCCAAGATCTCTTGTTTCATGGAGGGCCACCAAAAACGTCTCTGAATAAATGTCCTGGTTCTGGTGGCCCCCGGGTGGCATGAGAGTTGCGACGCGTGGCCCCAAAGGAGAACTTGAGCGGACTTGGGCAGGAACGTAGAGACGATCCGCTGGGCAATTACTTGGACCAGCCTCATCCTCCTGGGCCTTACGAACCATCTCCTCGATGTCCAAGTGAATGGCATTGATGAAACAGCTCCGCGGGAGGATGGTGTCAGGTGAAGGATCCTTGGTGGGTGGTTCAAACCGGCGGGAGAGGGCGTCAGGCTTGGTATTCTTCGACCCGGGGCGGTAAGCAAGGGTGAAGTCAAATCTGGAGAAGAATAGTGCCCATCGGGCCTGGTGAGAGTTGAGGCGTTTGGCTGTGTGAAGGTACTCCAGGTTCTTATGATCGGTCCACACCAGAAAAGGTGTTTGAGAGCCCTCAAGCCAATGGCGCCATTCTCCCAAAGCCATCCTCACTGCCAACAGCTCACGGTTCCCAATGTCATAGTTCTGTTCCGTGGGTGTCAGGCGGTGAGAAAAGTAGGCACAGGGATGAATCTTATTGTCCTTGGATGAGCGCTGAGAGAGAATGGCTCCCACCCCAATGTTGGAGGCATCAACCTCTACGATGAACTGAACCGCAGGGTCAGGATAGACAAGGATGGGTGCAGAGGTGAAGTGGTTCTTGAGGGCTCGGAAGGCTGTTTCAGCCTGGGCGTTCCACTGAAATCGGGTCTTAATGGATGTGAGGGCGGTGAGTGGGGCTGCCAGAGAACTGTAATTTCGGATGAAACGGCGGTAAAAATTGGCGAAGCCCAGGAAACGTTGCAGTTCCCGACGACAGTCTGGCTGAGGCCATTCCACAACCGCCCGGATCTTCTGGGGGTCCATCTGAATGCTGCCGGCGGAGATGATGTATCCCAGGAAAGAAGTGGTGTTACAACTAAATTCGCATTTCTCCGCCTTGACGAATAAACGGTTCTCCAACAGTCTCTGGAGCACCTTGCGGACCTGGATGATATGTTCCTCCTTAGTTTTGGAAAAGATCAGGATGTCATCCAGGTATACAAAAACGAACTTATTTATCCAGTCCCTCAGAACATCATTCACCAGTGTCTGGAAAATAGCTGGTGCGTTCGTGAGCCCGAAGGGCATCACCGAATACTCCCAGTGTCCGGTAGGAGTGTTGAAGGCTGTCTTCCATTCATCGCCCTCTCGAATGCGCACCAGGTGATAGGCGTTGCGCATATCCAGCTTGGTGAATATGGTGGCTCCTTGCAGGAGTTCAAAGGCGGAAGCCATGAGGGGGAGTGGGTAACGGTTCTTGACCGTAATGTCATTGAGGGCTCGGTAGTCGACGTAAGGCCGGAGTGAGCCATCCTTCTTCCCCACGAAGAAGAATCCGGCCCCTGCTGGTGAGGATGAAGGATGGATGATGCCGGCAGTCAAGGACTCCTGGAGGTATTTATTCATAGCTTCCGTCTCCGGCCGAGACAGAGAGAACAATCGACCTCTGGTGGGAGTGGTGCCGGGCTTCAGGTCAATGGCGCAGTCGTAAGGGCGGTGAGGAGGCAGAGAGGTGGCTCGGGACTTGCTGAAGACCTCTTCTAGGTCCAGGTACTCGGGAGGAACCGCCGACAGGTCCGTCGGCTTCTCGGGAGGAGGTGACTCAGGAACAGAAGAATGGGCCTCTCGCAGACAAGATGCTAAACAGAATGGGCTCCAGCCCAAAATCTTGTGCGAGTTCCACTCCAAGGTGAGGTTGTGCTTCTCAAGCCAGGGATGCCCGAGAATGATGGGTGAGTGGGGAGATTCAATGATGTGGAGCTGAAGCTCTTCTTGATGGTTGCCGGAGAGCTGAACCTTGAGAGGAACGCTGGTGTGAGTGATATTCGCCAACCTCTGACCATTGAGCGAGTTGGCCACTAGGGGGCATGACATCTTCTCCAAGGGGATCCCCCATCTCTCGGCGGCCCCAGCATCCAGGAAGTTCTCCTCGGCCCCGGAGTCGATGAGGGCGGTGGTCCCTTTGGTTCGTCCATCCCACTCAATGGTGACAGGCAGGCAAGTCCGGTGTTTGGAGGAGGATTCGGTAGGAATCATACCCACTAGTGCTTCTCGACACACTAGCGGGCGTTGTCTTTTTAGCGGGCAGGCTGCGACATAGTGGCCTGGTTTCCCACAGTAGAGGCATGACCTGGTGTGCATCCTTCTATCCCTCTCCTCCTTGGTCAGGCGAGCACGGTTGACTTGCATCGGTTCCGGGTCCGACATCATGACTGGAGGAGGTTTGAGATTGGTAGAAGGTGCAGCAGTGGTTCTGGACCTCTCAGTGACTGCTCGGTTGTAGACCCCTTGACTGCGAGCCCGTTGGCGCTCTCGGATGCGTGAATCCACGCGGATAGCCAGGGCAATGAGATCGTTTAGGTCCTCGGGCAGGTCCCGGGTCAGCAGCTCGTCCTTCACGCTCTCAGACAGGCCATTGAGGAAGGTGTCGTACTGAGATTTCTTCTCCCAGCCACTGGCGGTAGCCAGAGTACGAAAGTCGATGGCGAAGTCCGACACCGTCATTCCCCCTTGGCGCATGCGCAGGAGTTCTTGCGCCGCATCATGGCCGTGCTTGGAGCGGTCGAAGACCCGTTTCATCTCTTCTGCGAGCAGCGTGGAGGTCTGCACACAGGGAAGCCCCTCCTCCCAGGCAGCCGTTCCCCACTTCCTAGCTCGCCCGGTGAGCTGCATGATGATGTAGGCAACTCGGGCCTGCTCAGTGGGGAAGGTAGCTGGCTGTAGCTGGAAGATCAGCCGGCACTGGGTAAGGAATGGGCGGCAGCCACCAGGTTCTCCGTCGTACTTCTCCGGAGGAGGAAGGTCGGGCTCACGAGCACGTACAGGTGGGATGTCAGGCGTAGTGGGAGCCGCAGATTGCTGGGGAGCGAAGCCAGGCGAGGAAGCCCGGAGTGCAGATGTCAGCTCCGCCACGCAGGAGGTTAGGGTCTGCAGCTGGTGAGAGACCGACTCCAAGTGGGACTGGTGGCGTCCCAACATGGCTCCCTGCTGCCCAAGTACAAATTGTACCTGGGCAGGGTCTGCTGGGTCCATCCTGGTCAGAACGTACTGTGATGTTCTGTGTAAGGACCCACACGCAAACCAGGGAAATCCAAAAAACGTTGTCTTTAATCAGTCCGAGGTTCGAAGCCAGGTAGTTAGAGAGAGGACGGTGCCAAATCGAGTTTCCAAAAGAATAGTGAAAAGACAGGCAAAAAATCAAAAACCAGGAGATCAGAATGGCGAAGGTACAAAGGGACAGGCAAAAGAGAAGTCAAGGCAAAGCGAAGGTCAAACCAGAAGCAAACAAAACCAAAAGGGGCAGGCAAACTCGAAGTCGGGCAAAGGGGTGTCGCAGGAATCTCGATAGACAAAGGCTTACTAACAATCGGCACAATGAATTCGATCAACGTTCTGACACTGAACAGGTGGAAAAGACTGACATTTATACACTGGGGAAGATAACAATCAAGGAGGGGTTAAGTGAGTGAGGGAGGAGTAACAAACAACATCCAGGTGAAGAACATTAGGAAAACTAATTCAATGACAGGGGACTGACAAAACGCGGACTGGAATCACATAGAAAACAATGATAATAGACGGCCTGGGTGAAGCAGGTAAAACACGTGCAGAGAGAGAGAGGTGCAGTCAGAGCAAGAGACAGGTGCAGGCAATTGCAGAACTCAGCGTTAGAGCAGGCTAGAAAGAAAAGGGGCGGAGCTACAGCGCAGCATGGAAAAGGGAGACTGGTTAATGTATTAGTATAGTGATCTAAACTATCAAAAACCCAAAACTAGTGTGTGTTAGTCCATTAGTAATATTCACATGTTAGTATATTAGTGAGGTTAGTACTTTACAATCTATAAGTTAGTAGGGATTAGTAGAAATTAGTAAAACTAGAAATAAGCAGGAAGAAAGTAAAGCGAGACTGGAAAGAAGGGGGGAAACCACGAAAACCCGGAACCACCCGAATAGTGAAATCACACAAGTACAGGGGAGTGAAGCAGCTTCGGGAACACAGACACACAGACAGTACTGGGGAGACAAGTGACCAGGAAATACAGACTACAACATAGAGGCAGTCACATAGCCACATAGCACTCGATTTGGTGCCATGTCCATGATTATGAATTTAATTCAGCGTGCTTTATGCTGTATTTTGATGTATGTTGTGTGTCTGTAATTTTGTGTGGTGTATTTTTTGCTGCCTGTCTTGCCCAGGCAACTCATGAAAAACAGGTTTTCCACCTCAGTGAGTCTACCTTGGTTAAATAAAGGCTAAACAAAATATATATATAAAAACAAGAACTGTATATGTGCTTCCAGTCTGTTCATGTTGAAAAATGTCATCGCGAAATAGAGATAAAAATAACTGTTCTATTATCTGAATAACAATGCTCGTAACGAATCCTCTGGTCGTGCAATTTCAGACGCGTGAAACGAAAAACAGGCACTCACCAGTCGGGGTCTTCGCAAACGAGGAGAGAATAATTTGTAAAAATAAGAAAGCTCTAGCGGAGTTGGCGGCCCTCATTTTTTAGACCGCTTGGCGACGGTGACCGTCTATCTCTGCGGCGCAGAAACTTCTCCTCCGGCGATCTCTGAGGGACCGCATGTGGCGCCTGTTTCCTAACGGGGAGGAGGCGGTGGGGACGGGGGCGGGGGCGGGGGGGGGGGGGGGTGACGTGTTCGTGTGGTTCTTAGAGAGAAGTTTGACAGAAGGGAAGTGTCGCCAGCTCTGCAGGCTGAATGAGATTAGCAAACGTTCTGTGTCTTTTTTTTGTCCCGCCAGAATGAACCATTACCAGGTGTCTCATGGGACGTTTCAAGCGCTATTTTGACATCATAAACGCAAACGTGCAAATTGCTCAGTAGCTGTGAATCAATCAACATTAATCCTTAGCTTCTTGTCCTACCAAATAAAAGTAGTATTTTTTTTCATAAACTGCATTTGGGGAGTTAGTTTTAATGATGCAAAACTGAATAAACAAAAAATTATTAAACTTGTGCTTACTTGCAAGTCAGTTAAGGACAAATATTTATTGCACACAGGCTATGGTCTTCACGCAACTGAACACAGAACAAAGAGTGAGCGAATCTAAGTGCACGCAGTGAAATGTTGTAGTCTGGACTCCCGGTCACTTGTCTCCCCAGTACTGTCTCTGTGTCTGTGTTCCCTGAGCTGCTTCACTCCCCTGTACTTGTGTGATTTCACTATTCGAGTGGTTCCGGGTTTTCGTGGTTTCCCCCCCCTTCCTTCCAGTCTCGTTTTTACTTACTTCCTACTTATTTCTAGTTTTACTAATTTCTACTAATCCTTACTAATTTATAGATTGTAAAGTACTAACCTCATTAATATACTAACATGTGAATATTACTAATGGACTAACACACACTAGTTTTGGGTTTTTGATAGTTTAGATCACTATACTAATACATTAACCAGTCTCCCCTTTTCCATGCTGCACTGTAGCTCCGCCCCTTTTCTTTCTAGCCTGCTCTAATGCTGAGTTCTGCAATTGCCTGCACCTGTCTCTTGCTCTGACTGCACCTCTCTCTCTCTGCACGCGTTTTTACCTGCTTAACCCAGGCCGTCTATTATCATTGTTGTCTATGTGATTCCAGTCCGCGTTTTGTCAGTCCCCTGTCATTTAATTAGTTATCCTAATGTTCTTCACCTGGATGTTGTTTGTTACTCCGCCCTCACTCACTTAACCCCTCCTTGATTGTTACCTTCCCCAGTGTATAAATGTCAGTCTTTTCCACCAGCTCCCGGTCAGAACGTTGATCGAATTCATTGTGCCGATTATTAGTAAGCCTTTGTCTATCGAGATTCCTGCGACACCCCTTTGCCCGACTTCGAGTTTGCCTGCCCCTTTTGGTTTTGTTTGCTTCTGGTTTGACCTTCGCTTTGCCTTGACTTCTCTTTTGCCTGTCCCTTTGTACCTTCGCCATTCTGATCTCCTGGTTTTTGATTTTTTGCCTGTCTTTTCACTATTCTTTTGGAAACTCGATTCGGCACCGTCCTCTCTCTGATTACCTGGCTTCGAACCTCGGACTGATTAAAGACAACGTTTTTTTGGATTTCCCTGGTCTGCGTGTGGGTCCTTACACAGAACATCACAGTGAAAGGATTTGGTTTGACTAAGGATGGCATATTTAACCCTTTAAGGTGTGAGATCACAAACATGTGCCTATGGCTAAAATGGCTAAAAACCACAGACTAAAATGAGAAGAAAAAGAAAAGGAGAAGTGATGCTGTTTAATAAGACATTTTCAAGTAATGCAAGCATTTTGTTGTTTTTGCAGACAATATTCCATAACAACAATTATTATTATTATTGTAAAAGTATAATATTGTATCACCTTTGAGAATCTCTCTATATAAAAGATCACCTGTATAAATATGAAAATGCAATTTACGTATCTGAATATAAAATAATTATATTTATTGAAATTGAAGCCAGCAGAGGGCGCTCGGGGGGGGGGGGGGGGGATTGGGGGAAGTTAGCCGTTGAGACCGGAAGCGGAGCTCTGAGGCTTCAGTGCCACCTTCTCCGGAGCTCTGAGGCTTCTGAGCCAAGCAGTATTCGACCTCGCTTTGGTTCTGCACACCTGCGTCAAAAATATAAACAATTAACCCAATAATACAGTGTGTTATGGCATGTGTATGAATACACTGTCATATATGAACGTACAGTCAGAAATGTGTTATAGCATATTAATAAATGCAGTCATAAACCTGTTATAGCATATTGATGAATGTACTGTCATAAACATGTTATAGCATATTAATGAATGCACAGTCTTAAACGTTATAGCATATTAATAAATGCACAGTCATAAACCTGTTATAGCACATTAATGAATGTACAGTCAGAAATGTGTTATAGATTATTAATAAATGCACCATCATGAAGCTGTTATAGCATATTAATGAATGTACTGTCATAAACATGTTATAGCACATTAATGAATGTACAGTCAGAAATGTGTTATAGCATATTAATAAATGCACAGTCTTTAAGCTGTTATAGCATATTGATGCATGTACTGTCATAAACATGTTATAGCATATTAATGAATGCACAACCTTAAACCTGTTATAGCATATTAATGAATGCACTATCATAAACCTTTTATATCAAATATGAATACACGTACACTATCTATGTAAAAGATCACCGGTATAAATTTGAATATGCAATTTACATATCTGAATATAAAATAATTATATTTATTAAAATTGCAGCCAGCGGAGGGCGCTCAGGGGGAGAGGTTAGCCATTGAGATCTGAAGTGGAGGCTGAGGCTTCAGTGCCACCTTCTCCAGAGCTCACAAAGGGGGAGGGGTCGGTACTGAGATGGGGGGGAGTTTGGGGTCGGAACTGAGGGGGAAGGGGGGGACTGTGGGGTCAGTACTGAGGGGGGGTAAGAGAACATTGTGGGGTCTGTCCTGAGGGGAGGGGGTGGGGGTGAAAGAACTCTGTGGTAGTGAACTGTGCTGCTGGTATGTAACTGTGTGGTAAGTGTGCTGCTGGTGTGTAACTGCGTGATAAGTTTGCTACTAGTGTGTTTTGGCCACCAGGCAAAAATCAGAAATGCCAAAAGTTTACTCAACATATTAATTTACAAAAATACAATGGGAAGACCAAAAAAAAGATTAATTTTCCAGGTTAGACCATACATGTCAAAATACGCCTAGAAGCATAAGAAAAAGTCCAGCATTTTAATTTAAAGCTGTGACCTCTTTTGCCCGAAATAAAAGATAAACCAAAATCAAAGTCTTCTGTAGACTAACTTTCTTGGAAAAAAGGGAATAATAGGCCTAAAATAACAAGTTCAGGGTTGAAACCTTTTTCAATGACTGAAAAACTGGGTGTTTTTCACCAAAAAAACTGATTTTGAGTTATAAAAGTAGAAATTCTTTGGTTGATTATATTTATTCATGAAGACTTGTAAATATGTTCAATAACCAAATAATGTTATGACTGCAGGATTACATGTGAAGATGCATTTTTGTGTCAGTACTACAAGATGAAAACTATGAAAGCCAAAGTTTTTACTTTTATTGTGAAATTCCTCACTCTGGTGGTTACCGGAAGTTACGGTCCTACTGTAGACTTCCCTGTAACGACGGGGACATGTTAATCAGGAAACACAAACTGATGTTTTGGTTTGGTGGTTCTTCTCACTCTTGCAATACACGCGTAGTGGATTGACTGGTTTAATTTTCATTTTGGAAAAATATATTCAGGCAAGTGTTCTTTTAACGTTATCTAGTCAACAATGGCTAACTTAGTGAAAGTTGGCTAAGAGTTTAGGTCGCAGCACGAAAGCAGTAACTTATTCCATAACATTCTATAACTTATTATTTATAACATTGCTCTGAACATCGGATTGTAAATCGCTTTGGATTTTTTAGTCGTGTAAATCGTTTTTCTTTTGAGATTATAGCTAGCCGGTAACAGGACATAATCATTTGTGTAAAATTCGTTTCCTGGGCGTGACCGCTCCGAGTTATCGATCGTTACCGTTACTTTTCAGCTGAGTTGGCTGTAGACTTCGTATCGATAGCTAGCTAGCGAAAGTTAAACATTTTCGTCCTTAAATATTTGAAACCAATACATTTTATTCTAACTTAAATGCATCAGTTGCACACGTTTACATGCCCGTTAATTTCTGTATTATGTTAAATTATGTGAAAAATAATGTCCAGAAGTTTTGGGAAGGTACACATTTTGTCTACAATTTGTTGTCTATAACCAATCTTCCTCGACACAGTGCACGGAATTTCATTGGAAAAAAACGATCCAGTGACTATTACCATTTCCACTGATGCAACAGGCCCAATGAAGTAGATTATTTTCAATACTGAATGATGGGTTGCATTTCAGTCACGAAAACTCATAAATTGTTTGAAGTAGCTAATTTGGCCAGGCTAATAAAGTAGCTAACAACAAGCATGCTTCTTGCATTAGGTATTATTAGGTATTAAGGCGGAAGTGTGATTTAATGGGTAAAGAACTGGCCTCTCAATCTAAAGGTCATTGGTTCGATTCCCAAGTAGGACACTGCTGTTGAGCAACGTACTTAACCTGCATTGCATATAACCAGCTGTATAGATGGATGCTATATAAAAGTTGTGTAAGTAGCTCTGGATAAGAGCATCTGCTAAAGGTCTGTATTATTATGGCTGCATTGCACAATAGAGCTAACCAACAATCTTGCTACTGCATTAGCAAGCTAGCAAAATGGCAGGTGTCCTCCATCATCATCATAGATTAATTGAGTTTGCCAACTGTTACTGATGCTGCTTAAATATTTATTATTATTATTATTATTATTATTATTATTATTTTGTTGTTGTTGTTGTCGTTTTGGGAAAGGTGACCACATTTTTTGGTCGGACAATTTGTTGTCTATAACCAATCTTACCTCGAACAAACAGTGGCAAGCCGGAATTTCATTGGAAAAAAACGATCCAGTGACTATTCCATTTCCACGGATG